>NC_065598.1:89340698-89513198 GCF_024542745.1 Macaca thibetana thibetana | reverse complement strand
TTCAAAAGTGACAGGCTTAGGTATTCAAATATAGACAGCGCATTTCTTCCAGGAAAAGGAAGAATTCAAATGATCATTAGATTCTCAAGTTGTTCAGGGAGAAAAGTGAAACTATCAAGTTATATATTGGCAAAAGTGTGTGATAACCAGGCCATGCTCTGAATAAACTAAACAAGGAAAAATACTTTACTTTTAATTATCGAAAAGGTTTAGAGCATTGATGTTATGCTTTTCCTCAAATTAATTTTTACTAAGGAAAGAAGTTCTATGTTCAATCCTTGGCCCATTAAAAATGTCCTTTCTCTCTCCCTCTCTCTCTTTTTTTGGTCTTTTCTTCTTAATCTCTGGAAGGCAACTTTGTGTTCCAGGATGCCCATCGGCCTTGGAGTGACCATACCTAGATTCAAATACTGCTTCTCCAGTTATTAGTTATGGCATCTTGAGCAAGAGAATCACTTTTAAAGCTAGGGTATACATAGAGTTAGGAGTCGTCACTCTGTGTCCATAATCTTTATACTGTTCATTTTACTTTCAGAGTTAAATTCTAAATATATACATTGAGGAAAATAATTCATGTCATTAAACACAGTTTAATGACAGTAGGACGCTTTTTAGAAGGCTGGGAATTTACATGTTAACAAAAAGAGCAGAGTATTAAGAATTAGTAGTTTGCATATTTCTAGACATATTTTGGTTCAAATATATTTCCATTTTTTTTAAATTGTTTGGCAAGCCTAAAACATGATTTTGGTCACTTGCATGAAAATACAGACATGCTGTGATAAGAGATCTTCCCTAGGCGAGTAACATACCTGTTGAACAAAACATTTTCATGAAATATGTCATGACAAATATGTTCTTTTCAAAATATATTTTTCTGCTACCTACTATTAGCACTGAAAAAAGAAGGTAGCCAGTGGGTTTTATTTGCTGTGATCCATTAAGACAACTGGGTGTGGGGTGGGTGGCACTGTGTTTTTTATCTGTTGGTCCTTGCCATCCTCCGGGTCAGGTTAGGCCATGACAATTCAAGACAATTGAATATTTTACTTCTATCCTATTATGTGCTGCGTATCACTGTGTGGATATAAGTTAATAATTAGTAACAATAATATATCTCCTCTAAATTCTTGAATGCTTCCATGATACATATATTCTATTTCACAGGAGTATTCTTTTTTATGAGATATACTGGAAGGAAATGAATCTTCTAGAAGCTGATACTGAAGATCTTTTTCAAAGTCGCCATGGTACAAATATGCATAGAGACTTGCACGCAACTTGCACGCAAGTTGAAGATTTTCAGATTAGAAAGAAGCATGCCAGTAAAACAAGTCTCATCAAATATTACTTTGACTGTTTTTTGCATTTTTGCCCCTCTGCAAGTGACTGGCTTTCAGGAAGAAGACCAACACTTCAAGTGACAGGCTTTCAGAAAAAGACAACTATTTGATATTTAGAAAGAAACATCCATGGAGATTCCTACTATTCAGAGGAAGAATGTTCTAGGAAGTAATTATTATCCAATTGAGTGAGACAGTTCTGGCTCCTTTCATTGGATGGAGGTAACTAAATACTTTTATAAGACTAAACATAGGCATTCTGGTATGGTGTTGCATATGTCAGTCTCTATGAAAGTCACAATATTCTTGTAATTTCTCTATAGTAACACTTCTTCAATCTTATTGGACCTTGAATTTATATACGTAATTTTTGGAAGAATCACTAGATAATCTTTAATAAGAAAACATAAAGGCACCCTAAAAGTCAAAAAGAAATAAAGAACGTCTACCCTTATCAAGAAAGTATATTTGTACAAAAAGATTATTCTCCCTACTGCTATAGTTTTCTACTGTTTTGATCTATTTCAGCAGCTAAGATGAACTTGAATACCTGGTATCCACAGGACAGACACTTGATCTTACTGTGACTGAGCTTGGAATGATTTTAACCTCCAAGTGCAAGAAATCATCATTTATTAATCTGCTTCTTGTGAGTCTGTTGGGGAGATGAACTTTAGCCAAGAATATTACAGTCATCTAGTACTATTGATATAAAAAGTCCCAGTATATTTGTGTGAATAGTAGCATCACATAGGGAAAATAGAATAATATTATTTAGAGTCTGACTGTCCAAACTTGAAGTCTAGCTGTGCTATCTTCTAATTGTATAACCTTGGGCAAACACTAAACCTCTCTAAATCTTGATTTATTCATCTATGAAATGGAGATAATAATAATGCTTGCTTCAAAAGTGGTTGTGCATCTGTATACCCACAGAATAGTTACGTACTTACTCTACACAAATATATTTAATAAATGGTGACTGTGTACCCCAAATTTAATAAACGTATAACTTTAGTGCTGTGACCCTGAGATTACTCAACCGATGTCATTAAAGATTTCACATTCTTATTCAGTCTTAAATGTCGCCCTCGTTTGGTATAATATTCTGCATGGATTGCAATGGCATGCAATTTGTCTTTTCTTAATTAACAGAGTCAACAGAATAATCACAAGTACAGTTATTTTTATTGTGTACTTACTAAGTGTCCAGCACAGAGTTAAACAGTATATGGAATATGAAAGAAATAGATGCTGCAGTCCCTGAACTTAATGAGTTCAGCATTTAATTAGGGAGGTAGAAAACAAATGATATATGTATAAAAAGTTAAATAGAAATACAAAAATGTCTGAAAAGATCCAGAAGAAAATGTTAACAGTAATTTATTGAGTGAGAAGGCAGGGTTTACTGTTAGTAGTCGCTTTTCATTTTACACTTTTCTTTGGTAATATTACATTTCTGTACTATTTGTTGTAATTATTTTAATAAAAACTGAGGTAAACATCTAATTCAATATTAAAACATGAAACATAAAATATTCTTTGTGGTTTAAATTCTGTTTTTTATTACAGAATATAAGTGTGTTTCCAAAGAGGGAATTAGCTTCTTTTACTCGGTATGTACACAGAAAACATTTCTGGAGCCCTTCCTCAATGCCATGAATGTGTCTGAGTTTTGCAGATAAAAAGCAGAAAAAGATTCTGTCTTTAGAAAATCCTTTAGTGGAATAAGAAGATAAACAAACAAATAATAAAATCTGACAGGCTATAATTAGGGTGTGTACATGCTGTGCAAGAAAACACACATGAGCAGAGAGAGAATTCGAGAGTCCTGTTTATTAAATCACTTAGGGTTCTGTGCTGGCTCTGTACTGATAAAAGGGGTGTCTCCAGGAGTCCGTGTAAGAAAAGCAGGGCAGGATGCGGTGATGTAACTTGGAAAGCCTGCATAAGCAAACGTGATGTATTTCATCCTGCCTTAGGTAGTCTACGGTATTATTTGTCTTAAAAAATAATGCTTCAATTTCTAGTGTGCCCAGAATGTTTTGTGTGGATCCGGTTGCTTCTCTCTCATTGACCAGCTCCTCTGACGACCAGAGCACCTTTCATCTAAGTCTCGCAGCTGAATCTCCCCAAAGTCCCCACTGTCAGCTCATTTGCCTGTGGGGAAAATGAAATACATAGATTGATATTACAAATTTTACAGCGAGAAGTCAGGCTTGTTGCATGTCCTAGATAATTCTGTTGACAGATGTCACTGTTAAAGGTTAACTCTTATTCCAGGACATCTTTTTCAACAACAACAAAAAATGTCTATATGATTTTAAAAACTTAAGTCTTAGCCAAGGACTCATTTATTTTAATCAATATTCAGTACCACAAAATTCTACTGCAGTCTGTTGAAACAAAATTTAAGTTAGATGAATTTCAAGAATTTTTCCAATATTTTCTCTAAATATCTAGACACAGATACTGAAAAAAGTCTGTTTTATCTTAGCTTTATTATTATATTCATAACCTAGCTTGGGTTAGCCTACTTATTCTAAAAATAAAGAATAACTGAATATTATGGAATAAATACCTGTGAATAAATAATATTCTGAGAATTTCATAACCTAAGCATAATTTCCCTCTGAAAGTATACATTGCACATAATTGCCAGAATATTAAAATTTGAAACAGTAGCAGATATACAAGATAATTCAATTACATGTTTCAATACTGAATATGAACGTTCTAGTGGTTATATGGTTAAAAAAAAACTATCACAGAGGATGAAAGTTAAAACTAGAAAGAAATGGATTCCGTTTAATCATCAGCTACAGTAAGGCTGTTGTTGGTGGTGGTTTTCAGCCCTCATTTCTACTTGAGTAAAACCAGCCTGTAAAGGTTTAGTTTGGTAAATAAAATAAATAAGAATGTATCCAAACTGATTTATGTGTACAATAAATTGCAAATAGAGCATAACATAAATCTGGCAATTTTCTCTGTACACATAAATTACAGGAACAAGATTTGTTATTCTGTACATTTTGTGCCCACATTTATAGTCTGTTAAACCTTCATGAGTGTTACTACCTATGAAAGATACTAAAAGTTCTAGAGGTAAATTCCAACCCTGGAAGCAAAAACTTTGTTGTAATATAGTAGATCCATGGTACCTACTCTTAAGGATGGGAGAATGCCACATATAAACAGATAGAGAAGAGCAAGTTTTATACGAAGTCCATTATAGCATTTTTCCATTTAATCAGATTAATCCTTTCAAACATTTTATTTAAAAATATATGTATTTTCTTTTATTTCACAATATATTGGGCATTTCCCCCGTTGATGCATATTGCTAATATTCATTGTTTTAAAACTCTCTAACCAGCTTCTTTTTGACTTAAAAAGGACCTAATAATGGACCGGAAAGTTTATAACTCTTTCTGGCAAGAAAGAAAAAAATACTGTAACCCAACTATTATGTTCAGTTTATCTTAAAATTCTGAAACGCAAATATATAGAAAAGAAGAATATGCATGCAATAACATCTGTCATCACAGTTTCCAAGAGAGGAACACCTCTACAGCTCATACAACACACTAGTCTAAAATAATGTGGACAAACATACGTAATTGCTCCATATCTTTTTTTTTTTTTTTTTTTTTTTTTTTTGAGACGGAGTCTTGCTCTGTTGCCCAGGCTGGAGTGCAGTGGCTGGATCTCAGCTCACTGCAAGCTCCGCCTCCCGGGTTTACGCCATTCTCCTGCCTCAGCCTCCCGAGTAGCTGGGACTACAGGTGCCAGCCACCTCGCCCTGCTAGTTTTTTGTATTTTTTAGTAGAGACGGGGTTTCACCGTGTTAGCCAGGATGGTCTCGATCTCCTGACCTCGTGATCCGCCCGTCTCGGCCTCCCAAAGTGCTGGGATTACAGGCTTGAGCCACCGCGCCCGGCCGCTCCATATCTTTTTATGTTGCCAGAATGTAAGTCTGCTGCACACTATATGACATTAATCTGTTAGCTTTCTTTTACATTTCCTATCAATAGGAAACTCTTAGCAATGAAATTTGGATTCGTTTACATATCTATTTTTTAAACATGCTAAATTCGAGTTGGTCAACTTAAAATGCATATATATATTCATACATGCATATATACATACATACATATGCATACATATATATACATACATACATATGCATTTTAGGTTGACCGAGTCGAATTTAACATGTTTAAAAAATAGACGTGTAGGCCAGGCGCGGTGACTCACGCCTGTAATCCCAGCACTTTGGGAGGCCGAGGCAGGCAGATCACGAGGTCAGGAGATCGAGGCCATCCTGGCTAACACTATGAAACCCCATCTCTACTAAAAAGTTCAAAACAAAAATTAGCCGTGCGTGGTGGCGGGCACCTGTAGTCCCAGCTACTCGGGAGGCTGAGGCGGGAGAATGCCGTGAACCCGGGAGGCAGAGCTTGCAGTGAGCCGAGATCGCGCCACTGCACTCCAGCCTGGGCGACAGAGTGAGACTCTGTCTCAAAAAAAAAAAAAAAAGAAAAAACGAGACTTGCAAATGGATCCAAATTTCATTGCTAAGAGTTTCCTATTAATAAAAATATTTATAATAAGAACTTATGTATTCATACTAGATGTGACATCAAATTTGTGAATTTGGGAAAGAAAAACCAATTTTGCAATTATAATGAAAAGTTGTCCATTGCTTTAAAACTGCCTTTAAAATATATAGAATTGTAATATTACACTGAAAATAATTTGATTATTTAATTTAAATAATATAATTTGAATTATATAATGGATATACTAAACAGCTCGTATGAACCATACATTTAGTTCAAGACGAAAGGTATTTTCTATACATCTAATACGCACTCACCTAACATTTATGGAGCACTTCTTATGTGCCAAGCTCTGTGCTAAGTGCTGCTAAGTGCTTCACATACTGTGTTGTTAACTGAGGATAGACTGTGACATCAAGTGCAGGTAGAAGTGTAGAAGGCATGGATGGACTCAGGTGTGCTGGAAATATCACTTCATTTTCTATAATAATGTAATTTCTGCTTCTTAGTCTCCATTTTAGAGGAATGATCGAAATTTAAACTCTCATTTTCGGTGTTCTCTACCCTATAGAATTTATGCTACACTTTTAGGATCTCACACTACACTAATATTTTAGGGGAGAGATTTTGGTCTTCAGATATCTGACCATGCAGTTACCACAGAGATGACCATTATCTCAGCCTGAATGAGTCCGTCAGGTGTAGGGATACACAGTTGATTTTGTGCCAAACCTAGATACAGGAATCTTTGCTGAGGCTTAACTTCTTGTGTCAAGTGTCTAATTCACACTCTACAGCTATTCCCCTCCAGGACTTGTTACCTCTTTGACGATGCTTACAGGAAGTAGAGCTCAGAGAATATCAGGTATTTTCCTCTCTCTTCCACCACACCTTGGAAGTTTTTGTTTGTATGTTCTTGTTTCTGCATTTGAATGTGTATGGTCATACTTCAGAGGAACCCAGGAATCTCATTTATTTAGTACAATATAGTGGCCAGGTGCTCAGGCCCTATTATCAGAGAGCTCTCAGTTCAACTTCCCAATTCCACCATTTACTGACCATATGACTTTAGGAACATTATCTCACGTATCTGAGTCTGTATCCCCATCTTTAAATTGTAAATGTTAAAGATGCCTATCATAGTAATATTGTGAGGATAAAATGAAATAGTGCACATATACAAAAAAGCCTATTAAAGTTACTGTTAAATAAATGGTAGCTGTTTTAGGAAATATGAAGTAACTCACCTCAAAAGATTGGAAGCCTCAAAAAATACACTAGATATGATTTTACTAATGACTTTGAAGGGCTCTAACAAGTGGAAGCACTATTGAAAGTAAGTTGAAAGCCTGAGTCCCTTTTGCATTACTTTAAAATTAGTCTTATTAAAATGGTACAAATGAGTTGATGCTCTTCCCTAGGTGATATATTCTGCCTTCTGATTGGTCTAGATCTGCCTGGCTGATGAAAAAAATCTTTAATGAGATTGAAACCCCTCTGGTCTTTTAGAAGGGTTCCAATAGATAAATCAGGTTCCTGCAATTTTTTCCCCATAAACATGCTTGACACGCAAGACGTGCTTATTAATGGGATTATTTTGAATAGACTATGGAGACCTGTAACAAAAAAATAGAACAAAAGAAAATGTAAACAAAAGTGGAATGAATGTGAAAAACCTGTTTCTGTTATATTTTTTAAAAGGGGAGAAACAGACTCTGTGCCTTATAGAAAGATGCACTTATGTGATTGTGTGCAAGGGCTAAGGACAGCAGATGGAGCAGGGGCAGGACAAGAAGTTGCTTTTCTTACTACTGAACAAAAACCAGACCACGGACTATTTTCTTTTCTGGGAGTTACACATAAAATTGTGTTTCATCCCTCTTTGAACACACGTGTTTCTTAATGCATATTCAAAGAAGCTATATGCCTGGAGATGTGTCAATAAGGCTATTAGCCCACCTGTATGTTCTAAATCTAAAAAATTAAATCTCACTAATACAATATTTACATATGAATAGAACACCAGCGTGTTCTATTCTACTAGAATTAGAATAGAATTAGAATACCATACCCAAAGGAGAACAAAATATACAAATATTTTAATATAAATATGTGCAATATATTTACTCATTTTTTCCTATTTTCACTCCAACCCTCTTCTCTTTGCCATTCTCCTCTTCCAAATCATCTATTAGAGAAATGTTGGGATTCCGAAGGGTTAATGAAAGCCTCTGAAAACACATGAACGACAAAGAAACGATAAGACTCCTCATGCTCCAAAGATCCCTTAATTAACAACAGTTTGCCCTATTTTCTCCTCCTTCCCTCACTTTCAGCAGCCAAAACTCAAGACTCTATTAGAATGGGAAGTAAGAAATAAATATGGCTATATTTATGACCATATATTTTAAAATGAGTAAACATATTTTATGTATTTATATTTACATATTTGTATGTTTTGTTCTCCTTTGGGTATGGTATTCTACGCTGGTGTTCTATTCGTATGTAAATAGTGTATTAGCGAGATGTAATTGTTTTAGGTTTAGAATGCACAGGTGGGCTTATAACCTTATTGACATGTCTCCAGGCATATGGCTTCTTTGAATATGCATTAAGAAACATGTGCATTCAATGAAGGGTGAAACATAATTTTATGTGTCATTCTCAGACAAGAAAATAATCCCTGGCCTAGTTTTTTTGTTCAGTACTAGGAAAGGCAACTGACTCTTTTAGAATTATGAGACTTGAACATTGGGTCATACCGATAATGTGCTTTCCAAAGCCTCCTCTATGCTTTTTAATTAACCACCTCTCATTTATAAGCATTTGTAGGTATCTTTCCAATTAAGAATCCAGGAAGGCTGAGATGTGTCTTCCTTATTCACTGTGACATACCCAGGTCCTAGAATAGGGTCTAGGGTATAGTAGGTGGTCATAAATGAAACAGAACTTTGGATAAACTAATTAGGAAAGTTTATGGATTAATCACAACGTCATCCCTCAGTTATTGTATATTAATTGTCCTGATTTTGGAGTTTATAAATAATCCCAGATCAAGCTAGTTCATAAACATGGCAGCACAGAAGTAGCTTTCCAGGAATTTTAAAAATAAAAATGAATAATTTAATAAAAACAAAAACAATGGTGAAGCACTTCATATGCATTATCTAATTTGATGCTCATAAAATCTCTGGGAGAGATGTACTTTCAACCCAACTTGACAGATGAGAAAACTAAGACTTGGAGAAGATAAGCTCCTACAGTTGGATAACAGGGCTACAGAGACTGAGCACTGAATAAGCACATCACCCTGATTCACTTTGTTCCTGTGACAGCTCATCTTGTGTTTGAAAACCAATGTCCCGGTTTTCCTAACCCCCAAGTCTATATTTCTCTCTCACACATGTTTTCTAAGTCTGCTTGCATTTTCTCTTTCTAGACCATGAGCCTTACTTAGTAAGATGTTTTGAATACCACTAAAATACTTGCACAATTTTATGGCAGCTTTATTCTTGATAGCCAACATATGAAAACAGCCCAGGTTCAACAATAACACTATGGATAAATAGACTATCACGTGATATAGTCACACAATGAAATACTACTCAACAGTAAAACGGCATGAACTACTGATAGACACAACATGGACAAATCATAGAAATATTATTTTGCATTTAAAAAAATTTTACAGGAAAGTACTTACTGTATGAAGTCATAGAAAAGGCAAAAGTAATCTGTTGTGAAAACAAACCAGGACAATGGTTTCCTCTGTGGGTTGGAGGTGGGGATTTATTGGGAACAGACATGAGGAAACCTTCTAGGGTGATGGTAATGTTTTGTGTCTTTACAGGAGTTTGGGTTGCACAGGTGTGTGCTTTGACTTAGGGAGGAAGTTGTGGAATAGTACATTTAAGTTTTATGCATTTCATTGTATGTAAATTTTAACTGAATAGAAAAAAATCTATAAACAAATATTAAGCTCTAGTTAATGATATACACTCTGAAGTGTTTGGGGAATATGTACTAATATCTGCAACTTACTTTGAAATGCATAAAAATGAGAAGTGGCAGACAAATAGGATGGGTAAGTGGACAGATATGGGGTAAAATAAGTATTATAAAATGTTAATTGCAGAACCTAGGTGGTGGCTATATCGGTGTTCACTGTAAAATTCAACTTTTCAGAAAACGCATTCAAGATAAAACTTAAGAACAAAAGAAAACTCCCCAAAGTAATTTTACAACCTGAAACCCTAAGCAGTGGTTAAAAATAGGAGCTTGAAAGTCAGCCAGACCTACGTGAATTCAATTCATGCTTCAGTCATTTTTCAAGCTGTATAACCTTGAGAAAGTTACTTGATTTCCCCGAACTTAGGTTTCTTTACTTATAGTACAATGATAATGAGATCAAGGATCCAATTCTCTTAAACAGTGTAAATAAATCACTTAACAGGGTGCCTGGTATAATCTTACTCTTTAAAGCATATATTTGACTATATGAAGTGAAAATATGTACTAATCATTTCTATTGGTAAATGTATAAATATTAAAGGGAGTATACAGGGAACTGGGTAAACCTGCAATAAATATATCTCTACCAATAATAGACATAGATGGTAACATAAATGAGAGTTCAGCTGTTATTTATTTATTTATTTATTTATTTATTTATTTTTGAGACAGAGTCCCACTCTGTCATCCAGGCTGGAGAGCAGTGGTGTGATCTCGGCTCACTACAACCTCTGCCTCCCAGATTCCAGTGATTCTCCTGCCTCAGCCTCCCAAGTAGTTGAGATTACAGGTGCGTGCCACTACACCTGGTTAATTTTTGTGTTTTTAGTAGAGATGGCGTTTTGCCATGTTGACCAGGCTGGTTTCAAACTCCCGACCTCGGGTGATCCATCCTGGCCTCCCAAAATGCTGGGATTACAGACGTGAGCCACCGTACCTGGCCCAGCTGTATGTCTTAATAAGATTTACTTCTCAAAATTTAAAAAAGAAGAGCTGCCTGAACAGACCTGATCCAATAGGTCTTGGAGACCCTATTATTTCAAGAGATGATTATAAGGAAAAACGAAGTTAATATAAAACTGATGTGGGACCTTGGTGACCAGGACTTAATGAGCACAAGAATGAACGAGAAGATAAGAAGGTTTAAAAAAATAACTCTCTGATGTAGTTAAGCCAGACTTCCTGTTATTCCTCTGAGTGTTGGCAATTTGGCAGTTGGTTTGAATGGGTTCTCTGAAAGGCAAAAAAGTAAAACATCAAAATAAAAAAGTAACTGGACAAAACAGAAGAGAAAAGCATTTATCCTTTCTTTGACATAACCACTGCTATTGTTTTGATACATTTCTTTATGAAAACTAACATTGGTTGGGTTTCTCCTGTGTATCAGGCCCCGTGTTAGGCATTTTCATATTTTATTTAATTCATCCTTGTAATTCTTGCTGAGCAAATCTCCGTGATGAGCAAACTAGTTCCATTCTAAAAATTAATTGTAAATTTCCAAGGAGAAAGAAGGAAACTTTTATTTGTTTTCTATGAAGGTAGGTTAAATAGCTGCTAAGTAACAAGTTCTTTCTAGAGAAGGCACAGCCACATTAAAAAAACAAAAACAAAAACAAAAAAACTCTCTACTATCCTCATCTTACTTCCCATTAACTCTTCAATTCACAACAGCCTGGCCTCTTCTACAGTCAGTCTATTAAAGCTGCTCTTGAAAATGTCACTGGTGACCCCAGAAGCACCAAATCTCATAGGCAATTTCCTGTATTTATTATAGTTGACTGCTGCTCTGTAGAGATTGATACCCTCAATCCTTCCCTTCTTGAAAGTCTTATTTTCCCTTAGTTTAGATGAAAGGAATCACTCCTATTTCTTTTACCACTCTGACAGCTTATTATCAGAATTTGTGTGTGTGTGTGTGTGTGTGTGTGTGGTGGGCTTTCTCTTCATCTGGGTTCCTAAACATGAATATTCCTCAAGATTGTTATTAGTTCACTTTTCATCTAATTCACTCTCATATACTATCTCATCCACATACCCAACTTAATATGCAGCTTAAATGCTAATGACTCCTATGTCTAGATCCTTCTTCAAAAAGAATATATTTTCATGGATGTTATAAAAATATTTGTACATTGGAGAAAAAGTTGGAAAGCACACAAAAGGAGAAAGGAGAAAATGCTTATACTCCTGTAAGCCAGAGAAATAACTACGGTTACTATTTCTCACAAATGTTAACATAAGAAATCTCTATAATGTGTGAAATCTCAGCTTACTGGTGTAAAATCAAAGTCTGTGAAATTTAAAGCACACATTAACTCATTACATAATAGAAACTGATAACCTACATAGTCAAGTCACAAACATTTAACACAACAAATTTCTGCATTGAAATACATACAAAATAAATCTAATATGTGCTTCCATGTCTGACACATTAAAAAGTGATAAATAAATGAATAAGTGAGTAAATCAGAGTGAATAAGTAAGACAGTGGGAAGTTAAATGAATGAAATAACTCATGCATTTGCATAAAAGCTTTACACAGGAGTCTGTTGGTCTAGTTCCAATCCTGTCACACAGTAAATTATTCTATGTCTCTGAACCCCTAATACCTTATTTGTGAAATGGAAATAATATGAATATCTTACATACCTTTCAGAATGGTTTTGAGGATAACTGATCATTTAAGTAGAAGTTCCTCCAAACCAGGGTAGACTTGCATCTGCATCTACCACCAGAGAAGCATGCTTAACCAACAGAAGAGTACACAACCAAATCAAGACTCACTGGAGAGATCTGCAAGTGAAACCCTTATTCCCCAGGCCTCATAGTATCATAGAAGGGAATAACTTTCCACTCTTCTTTTTCTAAATGGAAACACAGAAAGTACACTCTTTACCTTTTCATTTGCTCCTCCCTAGAGGAGGTGGAGTGATTTCCCTGATTGGTGAATTGACAAGAAGAAACAAATATGACTTAATGCTTTCTGGGACCTGATTTTCCATAGCGGTATTCTCTGGTGTGTGCATGCGTGGAGGCCTTTAGTTATCTAGCTGCGACTGTGGCTGGATCAGTTGATTTATCTTCCTCAGGAATAAAATATTAGAAAGTCCATTATGACCGCTTATGTAAGTCAAGTCCTGTCCTCCGCATTTATCATGAATAGACATGATTGTGATCTCTTTCTCTCACTTGTCCCTGAACTCAGGTGTCAAAGACAGGACTGTAAGTTATTTATTCCTTCCCTTCTAAAATCCCCAAAAGGTTCATTCTCAGCCATCCCTCACAAAGCAAGTTATTTGGGAAAATGTAGCAGTGTTTCCTTATTCAATAAATGATGCTAGGATAACTGGCTAGCCATATGCAGAAGATTAACACTGGACCTCTTCCTTACGCTATATACAAAAACAAACAAACAAAAAACTCAAGATGGATTAAAGACGTAAAACCTAGAACTATAAAAACCCTGGAAGACAACCTAGGCAATACCATTCTGGACATAGGAATGAGCAAAGATTTATTGATGAAGATACCAAAAATAATTGCAACAATAGCAAACATTGACAAATAGGATCTTGTTAAATGAAGGAGCATCTGTGCACCAAAAGAAACTATCAACAGGGTGAATGAGCAACCTACAGAATGGGAGAAAAAGTTTACAAACTATGCATATGACAAATGTCTAATATCCAGCATTCATAAGAAACTTCAACAAATTCACAAGAAAAAAATATAACAGATAACCCCATAAAAAAACTGGCAAAGGACATGACCAGACACTTTCCAAAAGAAGATATACATGTGGCCAACATGCATATGAAAAGAAAAACCTCAACATCACTGATCATTAGAGAACTGCAAATCAAAACCACAATGAGATACCATTTCACACCATTTAGAATGGCTAATTATTAAAAAAAAAGTCAAAAAATAATAGATGCTGGCAAGGTTGTGGAGACAAAGTAATACTTACATACTGTTGTTCAGAGTGTAAATTAGTTCAGCCACTGTGAAAGACAGTGTGGCAATTCCCAAAAAACCTAAAGACAGATCTACCATTTGACCCAGCAATCCCATTATTGGGCATATACCAAAGGAATATAAATTGTTGTATTATTAAGAGACATGTACCTATATGTCCATTGCAGCACTACTCACTATAGCAAAGACATGGAATCAACCTAAATGTCCATCAATGGTAAACTGAATAAATAAATGTGGTGCATATACACCATGGAATAGTATGCAGCCATAAAAAGGAACACAATTATGGTTTTTGCAGGAACATGGATGGAGCTGGAAATCACTACCCTTAGCAAACTAATTCAGGAACAGAAAACCAAATACCACATGTTCTCACTTATGAGTGGGAGTTAAATGATGAGAACACATGGACACATAAAGGGGAACAACACACACTGCAACCTGCTTGACGGTGGAAGGTGGGATGAGGGACAGGATCAGGAAAAGTAACTAATGGTTACTAAGCTTAAAACCTGGGTAATGAAATAATCTGTACAACAAACCCACGTGAAACAAATTTACCTGTATAACAAGCCTGCACATATGCCCCAGATCTTAAATAAAAGTTAAATAAAAACAATGAATGCTGCAGTGAACAACCTTGTAAATGTATCTTTGGACACAGTGCAAGCATTTCTTCATAAAATAGAATCTCAAGAGCAGAATTGCTGGGCTTAAGGGTATGCCCACTTTTAACTTTAAAGGATACTGACAAATTGCCCTTCAAAATCATACCCCAACAAGTACTGTGTCGAAATTCCCATTTCTGTACAACCTAGCCAACTGAAATATTGTTACAGTTTTTACAATTAGAAGGAAAAAAACAAACATATGCTATCTGATTGTAGTTTGCATTTCTTTTGATTGCTAGTAAGATTGAACATATTTTCCTATCTTTAATGGCCAAGTGTATTTTTCTTTAGAATGCTTATTTATGTTTTTTGTTCATTTGTTTTTCCTGATGGCTTGTTTTTTCTCATCAATTTGTAGGTACTTACTTATTTTTGAGGATATTAAGCTTTGATGCTTAGCTGTAATATATATGTTGAAAATAGTTTTATTATTTTTCTTTTCTTTCAACATTTTCAATATTTCATTTCACTCTCTTTTTGCTTGCAGGGTTTTATATTAGAAGCCTATTGTAATTTTTATCTTTGGTCCTCTGTAGTAAAGGTATCTTCCTCTTCTCTTTCCTCTGGTTTCTTCTTCTTTTTTTTTTTTTTTCTTTTTTAGGTTAAACGCATGCTATTTTTGTTTCTTTTTAAAACTATTATTCATTTTAGTATATTAGCAAATAAAAGAAACCATTCTTTTTCCATTGTGAGCTATATTTCAAATACTTCCATGTTGCACATTTTATGGATTAGTCTTGTCAAAAAAAGAAAATTAAATAGATATCTTAAATCACAGAGATATTTTAAATTATTATTTTAGGTTCACAGGTACATGCACATGATTGTTATATAGGTAAACTTGTATCATTGAGATTTGTTGTAGAGATTATTTCATTACTCAGGTGCTAAACTTAGTACTCAATAGTTATTTTTTCTGATTGTCTTCCTTCCCCCACTCTCCACCCTCAAGTAGGCCCCAGTGTCTGTTGTCCCCCTTTCTGTGTCTATGTGTTCTCATCATTTAACTCCCATATATAAGTGAGAACATGTGGTATTTGATTTTCTGTTCCTGCATTAGTTTGCTGAGGTTAATGGCCTCCAGCTCCATCCATGTTGCTACAAAGAACATGATCTTGTTCTTTTTTATGGTCAGGTAATATTCCATGGTGCACATGTACATATTTTCTTTATCCAGTCTACCATTGATGGAAATTTATATTGTTTCCATGTCTTTGCTATAGGGAATAGTGCTGCAGTGAACATATGTGTACATGTATCTTTATGGTAGAATGATTTATATGCCTTTGGGTATATATCCAGTAATGGGATTGCTGGGTATAATGGTAGTTCTGTTTTTAGGTTTTGGAGAAATCACCACACTGCTTTCCAGAATGGTTGAACTAAGTTACACTCCCACCAACAGTGTATAATATCATAAATAATCTACCAGTTTTATATATTCAAGTCCTTTATCCCTTTCCTTTACAGTTTCTGGGATCTATTGTCTAGTTTAATAAAATCTTCCCTATCCCAGGATTATCCCAGGATTACAAAAAATTTTATCCTATATTTTCTTGTAATGCTTCCTTATATATGCTTTTTAAAAGTGTGTGTGTGTGTGTGCATGCTTGTGTGAGCGTGTGTGCATTGGGGTATCGCTGTATGAAATACAACTCTATAAGCTAAAGAATATATTGAAAAATGACTATGTACTTGACACCCAGGTTCAGAAATGGAGTATTACCAGTACTCTGGAAGGCCCTTGTGGGCCTATGTCTGATTATATCCTCCTGCTTTCCCCCAAGAGGTAACCACTGCTGTGAATTTGGTTTTAATTATTGCCTTGTTTTTGTTTATAGTATTGCCATTTGTGTATATATCCCAAAATAACATACTGTTTATTTTTCTTATTTTGGGACTTCGTATAAATGGAATCCTACTATATTTTATTTGTCTGGGTTTTGCAGAGAAACAGGACTAATAGGATATGAATTTATATAGAAAGTAATTTATTATAAGGATTTGACTCACACAATTATGGAGGCTGGTAATCCCAAATTCTGCAGGGTGGGCCAGCAACTGGAAATCCCGGAGAGCCAATGCTTCAGTTTCAGTCTAAATAGCAGCAGACTGGAGACTCAGGAGAGCTGATGTTCCAGTTTGAGTCTGAATGCCATCTGCCATAGAACCAGAAAGAACTGATGATGCTGCAGATGAAGTCTGAAGACAGCCTGCTCTGCTGGAGCATTTTCTCTTACTTGGAGGAGGGCAACCTTTTTGTTCTATTTATACATTCAACTGATTGGATGAGGCCCATTCACATTACGGAAAGCAATCTGCTTTACTCAAAATCTACCAATTCAAATGTTGATCATGTCCAAAAGTACCCTCATAGAAACACCTGAATAATGTTTGACCAAATATTTGATCACCCTGTGGCCCAGCTAATTTGACATATAATATTAAATATCACATCTATTTATTCCTCTGTGGCTTACTTTTTTTGACTAATATGTTATTTCTTTTTTTTTTTTTTTTTTTTTTTTTTGAGACAGAGTCTCGCTTAGTCGCCCAGGCTGGAGTGCAATGGCGCGATCTCGGCTCACTGCAAGCTCCGCCTCCCGGGTTCACGCCATTCTCCTGCCTCAGCCTCCCGAGTAGCTGGGACTACAGGCGCCTGCCGCCTCGCCCGGCTAATTTTTTGCATTTTTAGTAGAGACGGGGTTTCACCGTGTTAGCCAGGATGGTCTCGATCTCCTGACCTCGTGATCCGCCCGCCTCGGCCTCCCAAAGTGCTGGGATTACAGGCGTGAGCCACCGCGCCTGGCAACTAATATGTTATTTCAATTCATCCATATTAATACATATAGAGGTAATTTATTTTCACTATCATATTCAGCTTTTTGAATATACCACAATTTATGTGTTTCACTGTTGAAGGATATTTAGATTGTCTCAAGTATTTATTATCTGAGCAAAGCTATACACATTTTTCTATATCACTCTTGATGTACAGGTGAAGTACATTTCTTGTAGGCAACAGATCATTGGGTCTTGTTTTTTCATCCATTCAGTCACTCTATGTCCTTTGATTGTGGAGTTTAATCCATTTACATTCAATGTTATTATCAATAATTAGGGATTTACTCTTGTGATTTTATTAATTTGTTTTCTGTGTTTTATTATTTTCAGTCTTCTCTTCTTTCTTATTGTTTTAGTGAAGTGATTTTTTATGTTTTAATTTCTTTCTTTTTATTTTTTGTGTATCCAGTTTATGTTTTCTGATATGGGGTTACACTGAGGCCTGCAAATATTTCATAACCCATTATTTTAAACTGACAACAACTTAACACTGATTGCACAAATAAGCAAGCAAACATACAAAAAGAAAACTAATAAAAACTACACTTTTACTTTGTCCATTGCTTTTCATCTTTTTTGTTATTTGTGTCTTATTGTACTATGTCTTGAAAAGTTGATGTAGTTATTATTTTTATTGGTTCTTCATTTAGTGTTTGTACTTAAGATAAGAGTGGTTTACACACCACAATTTCAGTGTTATTATATTTCATGTTTTTCTCTGTGCTTACTATCACCAGTGAGTTTTTTATTTTCAGATGATTTCTTCTTTCTCATTAATGTATTTTTCTTTTAGATTACAAAACTCTCTTTAACATTTCCTGTAAGACAGTTCTGGTGCTGACAAAATCTCTGTGACTTGTTTGTCTGTGAATGTCTTAATTGTTCCTTCATGCTTAAAGGATATTTTTGTCTGGATATACAATTCTAGAATAAAATTTTTTTCAGTACTTTAAATATGTCATGCCACTCTCTCCTGGCCTGTAGGGTTGCCACTGAAAAGTCTGCTGCCATACGTATTGGAGCTCCATTGTATGCTATTTATTTCTTTTCCCTTGCTGCTTTTAGGGTCTTTTCATTATCATCAGCTTTGCTTTTGGAAGTTTGATTATTAACTGCCCTGAGGTAATCTTCTTTGAGTTAAATCTGCTTGGTGTTGTACAACCTTCTTGCACTTGAATGTTGGTATCTTTCTCTAGGTTTGGAATGTTCTCTGAGATATTCCCATTGAATAAACATTCTGCCTATACCTGTTTCTCTACTTCCTTTTTAAGACCAATAACTTAGATTTGCTCTTTTGAAGCTATTTTCTAGATCTTGCAGGCTTGCTTCATTGTTCTTTATTCTTTTTTCTTATGTCTCCTCTGACTGTATTTTCAAATAGCTTGTCTTCAAACTCATTAATTCTTTCTTATGCTTGATCATTTCTGCTATTAAGAGACTCTGATGCATTCTTCAGTATGTCAGTTCAATTGTTCAGCTCCAGAATTTCTGCTTGATTCTTCTTAATTATTTTCATCTCTTTGTTAAATATATCTGGTAATATTTTGAATTCCTTCCCTGTGTTATCTTAGAGTTGAGTTTCCTCAATACAGCTATTTTGAATTTTCTGTCTGAAAGGTCACATATCTCTGTTTCTTCAAGATTGGCCACTTCTTCCTTGTTTAGTTCATTTGTTGGAGTTAGTTCACCCTGTATGGTGTTGATGCCTGTAGATGTTCCTTGGTGTCTGCGCATTAAAGGGTTAGGTATTTATTGTAGTCTTTATAGGCTGGGCTTGTTTGTGCCTGTCTTTCTAGGGACGACTTTTCCGGTATTCACAGGGACTTGGGCCCCAAGCCTAATTTTTGCAGACTCATAGAGGTACCTCCATCTTGATGGCCTTGGATAAGATCTCAAAGAATTCTCTGACTTACCAGGTCTTATTCTTTTCCCTTCCTTTCTCCACCCAAAAAATAGAGCCTGTCTTTCTGCTGAGCCACTAGACTTAATGGTATGGTGATGCAAGCATTTCTGTGGCCACCACAACTGGGACTGTGTTGGGTCAGACCTGAAGCCAACACAGCACTGTGCCTTAGCCAAGACCTTTCTCTTCAGATTGGTGAGCTCCCCCAGGTGCTGGATCTGTCCAAAACTATTTCTGAGAACCAGGGATTGGAGTCTAAAACCTTAGGAATTTACCAAAATTGAGTAAAACTCAATTTTACTGTGGCTAAACTGGCACTCAGACCACAATGCAAAGTTTTGCCCATTCTTCCCTGTAGTTCCTGCAGGCCTCTCCCTATGGCCACCACCACCACCTGTCCACAGGGTGTTCCACCAGGCCACCACTGACACTTGATTATAGACCAAGAGTTCTTCCATCAGCTTATGTTGAATGCTTGCAGGACTGGGACTCACCCTCTAGGGCAGTGAACTCCCCTCTGGTCCAAGGCAGGTCCAGAAATGCTGTCCAAAAGCCAAGGCCTGGACTCAGGGACTTTAAGAGCCTACTTGTTGTTCTACCCCACTGTGCCCAAGGTGGTACCTAAGGTGCAAGACAGAGTCTCCTTTACTTTTCTCTTTGCTTTTCTCAAACAAAAGGAGCTTGCACCATAGCCGCCACAGCCTGGAATGTGCCAGGTACCCCCCGAAGCCAACATGTCTCAGAGCCCAAGGCCCATTGCATACTCCCTGTGGCTGCTGGTTGTTCAGGACTCAAGGGCTCTTTACTCAGCAGGTAACCTTTCCTGCCAGGAATGGGTTCTTCCCTTCAAGGCAGTGGGTTCCCTTTCTGCTCAGGGTGTGTCTAAAAATGTTTTTCAAGTATCTTAACCTGCTGAATAAGAATTTTAATTAGATAGATTCAATGTATGGGTTTATGGAGATGATCCCAAAGCAAATTTATATACCTGTTGTCAGTATTATGCTCCCTATTCCCTTTGCCTTTGAACACTACTGATTCTTATGCTACATGTATGTAAGTATTGGCCAATATAAGTTCAAATTTTTGAAAGCAATGTGACTAAGAATAAAAAAACATTTAAAATAAAGCAACATCCAAAACCATTGCCAAAGCAAGAATTGTTCAGATGTATGATAAACTTTTCGATAATCTGGTTTGTGGACGTGATGAATATGCTTATCTGTTCTCCTCTAACTGCCACATATGTTTATTCCATATTGACATGGGGTCTTCAGCTGTTAGGGAAATATTTTAATGAAATGTTATTTTTAAAATTAACAATAATTAAATGAACCTCCTCAAATACCACTAGTTATGAAATGTTGCTGTTGTATAATATGTGTGAACGTATAAATGTGTATATATGGAATTGCTACATTGCTTGGTATGTGAATTTTAAACTTACAAGGTAATATTGATCTTTTTCTACATGTATACTTATTTATACTCTCTTGAGCAATATATAAGAAATGCTTGAAGTTAAAAGACGAAGTCCTTTACTCATATTTTCTGCTAAAAGTTTTAAAATTTTGCTTTTGATGATGACATATGAAACACATTTGAAATTTATTTTTATTTATAGAATGAGTACAGGATGAAATTTCATTTTTTCCACATGGATAAGTCTTTTTCAGGTCCATTTATTGAATGGTTTCTTCTTCCCCACTGGACTTCTATGCAACTGTTTAAAAAAATTAATTGGGAGGTGATGAGGCTGAGGTGGCTCCAGTACTCTTGGTTTATATGTAAAGAAATCAGTGCTCATCTCAGTGTAGGTGGTCATAGCCTAAGACAAGAAAACTTAAGCTGAACCAATCATAAACTAACCTCTCACTTGGGATTTTAAGGCTACTGTCTCACTTTAAATAATGAAATATATATACATATATATATTTTAAAATCTTATTTTGCAGACTACCTTATGAAAGTTTTCCCCTTGTACCTCTTTGGCAGAGCCCCAACTGCTTGTGGTCTGGTGCTGCCCAATTCATGAATCTCAGTCTGCTCAAATAAACTCTTTAGCATTTAAATGTGCCCAAATTTATCTTCTCATTTGTTTGTTTGTTTGTTTGTTTTGTTTTGAGATGGAGTCTCTCTCTGTCACCAGGCTGGAGAACAGTGGTGTGATCTTGACTCACTGCAACCTCTGCCTCCTGGGTTCAAGTGATTCTCCTGCCTCAGCATCCCGAGTCGCTGGGACTACAGGCGCACACCACCATGCCCAGCTAATTTTTGTATTTTTAGTAGAGATGGGGTTTCACCATGTTGGCCAGGATGGTCTTGATCTCTTGACTTTGTGATCCGCCTACCTCGGCCTCCCAAAGTGCTGGGATTACAGGCGTGAGCCACTGTACCTGGTCACCTAAATTTATCTTTAAACACTAACTGTGTCATAAATCACCATTCCATGTATGCATGGGTCTGTTTTTGGATCTCTATTATATTCCTTTGGAAAATTTTCTGTTCCAGTAACACCAGTGTCCTGATTATTATAGCATCATAATTATACCTAACATCTGGTATGGTATTATCTCTATTCTTACTCTTTCTATGTGTATTTAAATTTTAGTAACCTTATTAAGTTCTACAGGAAAACCCTGCTGGGGTTTTGAATGGAGTTGCATTAAAATTCAATTATAGATAAATTTGGAGAGAACAGACATACCTACAAAGATGTCTTCTAATTAATGAACATGTGATATTTCTCTGTTTGTTTGTCTTATGTAATATATTTCAATGCCTTTTAATACTTTTTAAAATTTAGGCCATGCACATATTTTGTGATATTTACTGACAAGTACTTTATAGTTTATGTTGCTATTGTAAGTATTGTCTTTTAAGAAAATTGTACTTTCTAGTTGTTTGTGCATGTATGCAAATGTAGAATTGACATTTATAAATTCACCCTTTTTTCAGTCAGGGTTATGGAGGCATAAATGACATTGATTAAAATCCACCCTTATACGATTTTACGAGTTTTCAAAAACACTACCAAAATTAAGATATAAGAGAGTTCAATCACCCTCCAAAATTCCCTTATATGCCCCTTTACAATCAACTCTTGCTTCTGGAAACCAGAAGGCTTATCATTTTGCATTTTTTGAAACATGATTTAAATGAAATCATATAGTAGCCTTTTAAGTCAGGTTTCTTTCACTTAGCAACATGCATCTGAGGTCTGTTTGCATTGCTGTGTGCAACAGTAGTGCCTTCATTTTTCTTGCTGAGTAGTATTCCATTGTTTGGATGTACCACGCATCATACTCATTCATTTACCAATTGTTTCTAGTGTTGTGCTACAATAAAGCCATTAAAGTATTCACATGCAGGTTTTTTAACAAAAATATATTTTATATCTCTTTGGTAAATACTTAGGAGTAGGATTGCAGGGTTGTATGGTAAGTGTATATTTCACTTTTTTAAAGACAGGGTCTTATGCTGTTGCCCAGGTTGGAGTGCAGCAGCACAATCACAGCTCACTGCAGCCTAGATCTCTGAGGCTCAAGCTATCCTTCCATCTGGGCCTCTTGAGTAGCTGGGATTACAAGCATGCACCACCATGCCCAATGAATAGTGCATGTTTCAACTTTATAAAGAAATTGTCAAACTGCTTTCCAAGGAGACTGTAGTTTTGCATTAACTCAGGGCACATGACTTCATCCAAACCTCTGCACTAAGTGATGACCAGCTTTCTAGCATGTCTTCTAGCAGTGCAAAGTTATGTCCTTAAGATAACCCCAGCCCCACATTAAAATTCCTGCCTGAGAAAGCTCAGAATTTTCTGATTTTTTAGCCAACAGTTGATGATATGCCCTTGACCTCCCTTCTTAGAGCATTTACTAAAAAGGACTTAAAATTGTGAATCCTTTCTCTCTCCCTTTGAGATGTATATGTATCTCTAGAATGTCTTTATCAAGGATCTGAAAGCTAATCATTTGAAATGTAATCATTAGGAAAGATGGAGCTTCTGTCTCTCAGTTTCTATGGGAGGATAGAATCCTGACTTCCATAATTGCCAGTTAGCAGACACAGCTGGCCAAATCACATTTACACAGAACAACCCCTGGTTGTTTTTCACTTCAACCCTGATCTCTCTCCCATCCCTACTGCCTTGTTGTTCCTTTAAAAGGCCAGTCACCTCTGGAAAAATTTAAAGACAGGTCGACTCTTTCTCCCAGTCTCTAGTAGTTGCTGAATAAAAACCTAGTTTCAATGTTTTAACTTCATCTTTGACAGAATTTCACATGCTCTGAATACTTACTAGCACTTGCTATTTTATTTCTAAATTTTATTTTAATATGCATGTACTGGTTTCTCATTGAAGTTTTAATTTGCTTTTTCCTAATGACTAACAATATTGAACTTTTTTTTTTTTTCATGTCTGTCTTAGTCCTATTTGTGTTATTATAAAGGAATATCTAAGGTTGGGTAATTTAAAAAGAAAAACATTTTATTTGGCTCATAGTTCTTTAGACTGTATAAAATCGTGGTACCAGCATATACATCTGCCGAGAGCCTCAGGCTGCTTCCACTCATGGCAGAAGAGGAAGAGGAGCCCACGTGTGCAGAGATCACATCCAAGAGAAAGCAAGAGAGAGGAAGGGAGATATCAGGCTCTTTCTTATCAACTAGCTCTTGAGGGAACTAGTAGAGTGAAAACTCACTTATTACCTAAAGGACTGAACAAAGCCATTAATGGGAGATTTGCCCCATGACCAAAACAGCTTCCATTAGTCTCCACCTCCAACATCAGAGATCAAATTATAGCATGAGATTTGGAGAGGTAAAACCAACCAAAGTAGAGCCATGTGCTTATCTGATGTTTATTTATCTTCTTTGCTGAAGTATCTGTCCAAATATTTGGCCCACTTTTCATTCCTCTTTATGTTTTATAATTTTTTTAATTTTAAAAATCCTTTATATATTTTAGGTACCAGTCATTTATCAGTTATGTGTTCTTCAAATTTGCTCTTCTAGTCTGTATTATCTTTTCATTCTGTTTCAAAGAGTGGAAGTTTTCAAATCTTTTACTTATTTGTTTTTCTGTTTGTTTGTTTATTTATTTATTTATTTTTACCCCAATACAGGAAAAAAGTTCAAATATTGATGAAATCCAGTGTATCCATTATTTTATAGATTTTGCTTTTGGTGTCATATCTAAGAAATCTTTACCTAACTCGAGATCATGAAGAGTTTCCCTTATATTTTCAGCTAGATGTTTTATAATTTAGGTTTTACATTTAGGTTTGTTATATATTTAGACTTACATTTTATATGTAGTGGGATGTATGAATCAAGGGTCATTGTTTGGGATATGGTTTTCCAATAATTCAAACACTGTTTGCTGCACCTTGGTCAAAAATTAATTGGATATTTACCGGTGAATCTATTTCTGGAATCTTTATTATGCTCCATCAATCTACGTATTTTTCCTTTCATCAACACCATGCTGTCTTGATTACTTTGGTTTATAGTAGTCTTGAAATAAGACAGTTAAAGTTTTCCAACTTTATGAACTTCAAAAATTTTTTGGCTATTCTAATTCCTTTGCTATTTGATATCAATTTTAGAATAAGCTTGTTGATTTCTATAAATATTTTTTCAAATAATTTTATCAGAATCACATTGCAATTACAGATCACTTTTAGGGAACTTACATCTTGAAAATATTGAGTGTTCCAACATATGAACAACTTTAAGGTATTTTTGGTTGTTTCATCAATGTTTTGTGTTTTTTAACATGTAGCTATTGCATGTATTTTGTTAGACTTTTACCTAACGCATATTTTTGTGCTATTGGAAACTACTGTTTATCCTCTAATTATTACATAAAATATTATGTATTATCTTGTTTGATCATGGTGTGTTTTCTTTTTCATACATTTTAAGATTTAGCTATCTTTTTGTTTAGGATTATAGCATCTGTAGTCATAATTGAAATCACGTATAATTGTGTTTTATCTTCCTATCCTTCTTTGAATTTATTATCATGATTATACCAGCCTACATGATAAGTTGTGTAATATTTTTTCTTATTCTATTTTTTGGAAGAGTTTGCATAATATTGGAAAGTTCCTTGAAAGTTTTGCTTGTAAATTTTATATGGGCCTGGTGCTTAATTTGCGTGAAGTTTTTAAGTAACTGCTTTAATTTCTGTCATACTAACTTAAATCTTCACACACTTTTATTTCTTCTTGAGTCAGTTTTGGTAATTTATATATTTCCAGGAAGTTTTTCATTTCATCTAACTTTTCAAGTTTACTGACATAAGGTTTTTAAAAAACCTTTCTAATATCTTCTTTAACTGTGCCCATATTTCATTTTTTATTTATAATTATACCGCCTATCTTTTTAAGAAAAATCTTGCTATAGGCTTTTTCATTAATGTTTCTGTATCTGCATCCTGTTTTTATTATTCACAGATCTCAGTGACATGCTTGATACATCCAATATCCGCTAAGCTTTAGTAATAGCTAGAGGCTATCAGATTTCATCCAGAAAAAAAATGTGTTCATTTGTACTGGGGTTAGAACATTTAATATAAGTATTGGAGGTCATAATTTTAGGCATTTTCTTGAAATCTTATTGAAATTTCTCCTCCCTTGTCTCTTTGTCTTTTAGCTATCAAGTGTGAAAAATAATAGCGCATTTCACTTCAGCTACAGTAAAATAAAGAGAACTATTAGTAAAATTAAAAGTAGATGATTAAAACTGGGTACTCTAATCTTGTTGAGGCACTTAGATTTCAATGTGCAGTGTATACAGCAGCATTTTCACTTATGATATTAACACAAAATATATAAATCCCTTTTCTTCCTATTTCTTAAGCTTGCTATATGCCAACCAAGATACCTAAAATATACAATTTTGACAAGTCGAGAAGTTGGCAGCTATTAGCTGTTCTTGCAAAACAAACCAAAAACCAACCTGTAACTTGGAAACTCACACATGAGCAGAAACAGTGCATTACTATGAGGGCAAAGCAGGAATGAGATAGGTACTGTTTGTTCTTCAGAAAACTTGCATCTAATATGTTATTATTCTTTATGACACATTACGGAATCTTCTTTGAAATTCCACTGTAGTGGACTTCACAATACCACTTACTGACTCTTAAAAATTGTTTCCTTAGAAACAGGGTCTTGCTATTTTGCCCAGGCTAGCCTGGGACCCTTGGGCTCAAGGGATCCTCCTACCACAGGCTCCTGAGTAGCTGGGACTACAGGTACGCACCACCATGTTCAGTTACCACTTATTGTTTTATATTGCAGATCATACATCATTCATTTGCATACTGTTGTGCAGCTATCTTTTGCACTAAGGCAGAGTTGTTATGCATGTGGGCTCTGAATTCAAGCTATTTTGGTTTAAATTCTGGCTCCACAACTTCCTAGCCATCTGGCTGTTGGCAAGTTGTTTAAACTCTGATTCCTCATCTGTTAAATGAGGATACTACTTACCTTACATGACTGTTGAAAAGATTAAATGAATTAATCCATGAAAAACTTTGGCATGGTACTTGCTACATAGTAAAATCTAATTAGCTGTTTTAATACATGACAGATACGTTTTTAATTTTTTTTACTGATATTAAAATTAGTTTAGGGTTCTGTCTATATTTGGGTATTGATTTATAAAACCTTAGCCATAGCCAAAGTGTTAGAGTATAAAAGTAAAGGAGATGTGAACTATATAAAATACAGAAAGTAGAAATTACATCAGAAATTTAGGAGGAGAATATTTTGAAACATAGTCTTGAAAATAAGAAGCCGTATGTTCTCTAATTTATTTATTTAAAATTAATTTTTAATTGACAAATAATACTTTTATATATTTATGGTACATGAATACATTGTGGAAAGATCAAATCAGGCTAATTAACATATTCATCACA
This sequence comes from Macaca thibetana thibetana, assembly GCF_024542745.1. NCBI lineage: Eukaryota > Metazoa > Chordata > Mammalia > Primates > Cercopithecidae > Macaca > Macaca thibetana. The sequence goes on along the minus strand of NC_065598.1, from coordinate 89,485,947 downwards.
TCACATACTCATTATTTCTTTGTGGTGAGAATATTTAAAATTCATTAAATTTTGAAATACAGGATACATAATTTTTTTTGTTTGTTTGTTTTGAGACAGAGTGTTGATTTGTTGCCCAGGATGGAGTGCAGTGGCACAATCTCGGTTCACTGCAACCTCTGCCTCCTGGATTCCAGCAATTCTCCTGCCTCAGCCTCCCGAGTACCTGTGATTACAGGCATAATCCTGGCTAATTTTTGTATTTTTACTAGAGATGGGGTTTCACCATGTCGGCCAGGCTTGTCTCGATCTCCTGACCTCAGGTGATCCGCCCGTCTTGGCCTCCCAAAGTATTAGGATTACAAGGGCAAGCCACTGCTCCTTGCCGATACATTATTTTTAACTGTAGTCACCATGTTGTGCAATAGATCACCAGAACTTATTCCCCTTGTTTAAAATGGAAACTTTGTTCCGTATGATCAGTGTCTTTCCTTGCCCCAACCACCTCTACATCCCTCAGTCTCTGGTAACAACCACATTCTATTCCCTACTTGTATGAGTTCAGCTTTTTAGTATTCCACATATCTTTTTAAGCAAAGGCTTATAGCTGGGCGTGGAGGCCTATGCTTGTAATCCCAGCTACTCGGGAGGCTGAGGCAGGAGAATCACTTGAACCCGGGAGGCGGAGGTTGCGGTGAGCCGTGATCGCGCCATTGCACTCCAGCCTGGGCAACAAGAGTGAAACTGTGTCTAAAAAAAAAAAAAAAAAAAAATACCAGCACTTTGGGAGGCCGAGACAGGCGGATCAAGAGGTCAGGAGATCGAGAACATCCTGGCTAATACGGTGAAACTCCGTCTCTACTAAAAAAAATACAAAAAAAAAAAAAAAAAAAACTAGCTGGGCGAGGTGGCGGGCGCTGTAGTCCCAAGCTACTCGGGAGGCTGAGGCAGAATGGTGTAAACCCAGGAGGCGGAGCTTGCAGTGAGCTGAGATCTGGTCACTGCACTCCAGCCTGGGCAACAGAGCAAGACTCCATCTCAAAAAAAAAAAAAAAAAAAAAAGTAAAGGGCTAAAGTGCTCATGTAGTTTTGTGAGTGCAGTCATGAAAAGATGTCTCAAGTCTATTGTTAATTTGAAAAAAAAAGTTAAAATATGTATATTTATGGAATAAGCACATTCGTTTAAACTCTGCAAATGTATTTTTACATGTAAATGTATCTTTAAAAAATATGGAAGGTAAATGACTAAGATGTTAACAGCATTTAACTTTGAGTGCTCTGAGTGGCATATTCTAAGTTATTTACTCTTATTTCTTAAAATTTATGCAATATTTTAAAATTCAGAGTATACAGATAAAACTCTGCATTCTTCTTAAATAAGAAAACCGTTGATACTTTGGGGAAAAAAGAAAGCCTAATTCAAGAATCAGAGAAGAGAGTAAATGTTCACCACTTGTCTAAAGTAAACTACAGTAATCCTTTATGAGAAATTATATCTGCCACTTTTGTTAGTCAAAACATCACATTCTTATGATATACTTCTTCATCCAGAATGTCTTTACCAGGGATCAACTTTATAAATAACATGGCAATGTATGCTGACCTAACAGATAAAGGGGTTTATATTTGGATACATTAAATAACAGGCAAATGGTTTGTAAAATATCCAGTGTGCATTTGGGAGTTTAGGGAGGAGGACTGGGAAGTGTTGGCTGTATTTTGCTTATAGTTGGTGTTGGTTACCCTGAATTGAAAATGGACAGACATAATCTATACAATCGTATTTTGGCTATACTTGGCTTCCGGAGCACAGAAATGTATTTTGTGTTTGATAATTTGTATTGTTTCTTCAATACAGAGCTTATTTTAAAGATATTTTGTTCCTTGAGAATCAGAGTATAAATATAATCAAAATGTCTAGCATAGCCATATCTTATTTTCACCTATAAGTCACTCTTCTGTAATATACTTTATGAAGTCAGATTGCTATGCCTCTAAAATGGTCAAATTTTAGGAGCTATTTTAAGTTGAAAAAAAGCCACTGGCCTGTGATGCTTAAAGATGATCAAACCAACTGTTTTTAGGTCAGTTACACCAAAGGTGGAGTGTTTAAGGCAGAGGTGAAAGGTAGATTTAATTTAAAAAGAGGAAGGGCCATCTAGAATGTCCTGTTTCAAGGTGCTGTTTTTAAATTCCAACCTATACTAGTAGTTACAGCTTTTAGAGAACATACTAAGTGCCAGGCATTGTGCTAAAAGTTTTACATGTGTTTTCTCTTTTAGTTTTCACAGTAACTCTGAGAGGTAAGGAAACTTATTACCATTAGCCTGTTTAAAAATGGGGAAACTGAGGCATAACATGCCCATGATTAAATATTATTAAGGGTTTCAAAAGAAGTTTGCTCGACTCTAGAGCATCATTACATTATAAAATCCTGTCTTAGTATCTGTAGGGGATTACTTCTAGGACACCCCTTGGTTACCAAAATCCGCACATGCTCAAGTCCCTTATATACAATGGTGGAGTATTTGTATATAACCTATGTGCATCCTCCCATATACTTTAAATCATCTCTAGATTACGTATAATACCTAGTATAATTCCTACACGTCACTTCATTTGCATGAATTCAACACAGTACTTAGTGTGTAGCAAATCAAGTTTTGCTTTTTGGAACTCTGTGATTTTTTTTTTTTTTTTTAACAGTACTTTCGATCCATGGTTTGTTGAATACAAAGATACTGAACCCATGGATAAGGGGGGTTATCCCTCCCTATAAGTACCGCCAAAGAACAACCTTTATTTTATTTTCTGGCTTACCCAACCAAAGTTTATTTCTTGCTCTCATTACATGTCTAGCACAGGTCAGAATAACTTCTAATACTTTAAAAACAGTACTTGAATCTAAAGAGGTGGAGAAGTTCAGTGACCTAAGGATAAAATATGTTTAATTGAACAAGAATATTTGCACTTGGAACTGTGAAGCATTCCTTGAAGACGGCCTGTGCCTAATCTAAATCCAGGAATGTTAAATGATATCCAAGAGAAAACTGCAGCTTAGGAACTGAGGCCAGTAAACAGCTGTGACCTCAGTCAAGCAGGCAGTGTTTTCATTCCGCAAGCTGTGCCTCATGCTTCTCCGGCTAGAGCTATGTATATTTAATTAGTGTCCTCTCACCTTCACAGTACATGTTTTTCCACTTGACAGTTTTTGAAACCAAAAGAATGTCCTTGAGAAAAACGTAGGGCCTATTGACTACTCAGCATATTCTTTTGCTTGGTATTCAAGCATTCTAATGAAAGAATTGGGAATAATGAAAGACAGTGGGGCATAGAGCCACTTTAACTGACACCGTGAGGTCGGTCAAAGCTATTGAACAGTTTCTATTAAATTAGTTTGGCTTCATCTAGGCTAGTTAAAGCTGACATGCTGACAGATTAGTTTCTGTCTGTTTAGAAAAAGAGTAAAGAAGAGCATATTTACATTTGGAGGCTTAGTGGCAGTCACTTTACAAGGTCAACAAGAATATATCCATCACAGAACTGTTTGTCTCCTGTCGATACATTGGATGATCAGCTTCAAAGTATTTAGCCCCTCTCTAGGTGAGTGCATTTCTCCTAATGAATGTTATTTCGTTACTTATTTTAAATAATTTAACAGATGATTATAGTTTTGTAGTTTGTTGGAAATCCAAATGTAAATTTTAATACAGCAGTTCTACTTATAGAGATGTGGCATAAGATAGTGCCACCACCCCAGTAAAAAAGTAATAAATTAAGATGCTCATTTTCTTACCAATGTGAGTTTGTTCTTTGGCTTAGAATAGAGTTGAATATATGATTAAAAATGGAGACGAAATTGGTCCTATCTGATTTTTTTCATCCTATGAATCAAATTGCAAGCCATATGGAGTTTAGAATCTTTATGAACATAAGGGAAAATTAACTGTCATAGAGGGAATCTTAGCCCCTTCTAGGAATTCTTTGTATGTAGATCAAGAGCTCTTAACTCAAACTAGTTTCAAAAACTGACTCTTACACAAACCAATGTCTTGAATGCATAAAATAGCTCACTTCTTTATGTTGCTCAAAATCAAAGGAAAACTTATTCTGGAGACATTAGAAAATGGGGTATATCAAAACGACCTTCTCCAGTGCATACATACAGTGAACAAAGTGTCTCTCCCATCACTTGGTGCTCTCTCCCTTCATCCCCCGTCTACCTGATTCCCCTTTCGTTGCCCAAACTTTTCAATGATATCATTCATCCAGGCCAAATCTCTTCATGCTTCCAAATTCTCTCTTCCTCTCTCCACTCTATCTTCATACTGAGTCACATTTTAGAGCCCATTTTACTATTTAATCAGATCACTCCTTCCAAGAGGTTAAATAGCTGATAGCTCCCCCAGAGGAACTTTATATTTTAAAAGAGAACAAATGCATTAATATCTACTTGTTAGAATTTTAAAACTGTCTCAAAATAAATTATTCTTTAAGAAGATTTCAAAGGCAAAGTCTTCTACCTGGCACTTCTAAATTGCCCTACCTACCTTTTTTTCCCGGACTACTCCACTCCGTTTGTTCTTATTTCCTCAGTCTCCTTCCCACAGATAAAATCAATAGGTCTTATTATCCAACTGAAGTTCCTCTATTCACCATTTCCCCCAGATTGTGACAGATGGTCCTCGGGTTTCATATCTGCTCCATTAGTTATAACATTGCATAACAAGTTGCCTCAAAATTTAGTGGCTGAAAACAATAATAAACATTTTTATTTAACAATTTTGGTAAGTCAAGAATTTGGGAGAAGCTTAGCTGAGTGGTTCCGGCACAGAGTCCTTTGCAAGGCTTCAATCAAGGTGTGAACTGGGGCTGCAGTTACCTAAAGGCTTGACTGGGAGATGATCCACTTTCAAGCTCACTCATGTGGCTGTTGGCTGAAGATATCAGCTCCATTGGGATGCTCACAAATGGCTCTTTAATTCAGAGAGAGAGAGAGAGAGAAAAGAAAAGGAAGAGAGAAGAGAGATTGGAAGAATCCAAGTTAGAATTTTTATTTTATTTTTATATAATCTACTCTTGGAAGTGAAATCCCATTATTTCTTTTCCTTAGAAGTATGTCTGTGTAGGCCCACCCCACAGTCAAGGGGACATAATGACACAAGGCCAGAATACTAGGAAGTGGAGAATATTGGGGTTCATCATAGAGACTTTTTACCACATTTGTGTACACACAAATGAAGGGATGAGAAGGTTAAAATATCATTCTTAGAATGTTTGTTATTTGAAGTTGTGTATACATTATAAACTTGGTTATATCTATAGATGTCCATGTAACCTAAACCAGTTACTCTTAGATGACATGCTTTTTGAGAATGCATGCTTATATGATGACCATGTGTCACACATCATACAATATACTGTTGACGTAAATGTGAGTAAAACAAATCTCTGCCTGCAGGTCCTTCTAGTCTAGTGGAGGCGACTAAAAGGTAAATGAAACCTACTACAAAAAGCACATCCTAGCATAGGAGATGGACTAAATATTGTGGATAATGAAGTGCATAACTTTGCCTGGATATCTGGGAAAGGAATTGTAACTTGACCTAAGTAAGAGTGGTATGTGTGGAGGGGACAGAATAGGAGAGCGAATTACATGCAACAGCAAGGACAGCATGAACAAAGGTGTGGAGTCAAGAAGGCATAGTCACATTAAGGAACCCAATGTGTTCAACAAGAAGAGCTCTGTGTGTGTGATATAGGGAGAGAAATCAGAGGAGGCTTGAAATGTAGGCAGGGAATGGGTAATATCAGGCCTTGGGTGCTATATTAAGGGTTTTGGACTTTACATTGAGGTTAATGATGCACTTCTGGAAACATCTGGATTTTACATTGAGGTTAATGATGCACTTCTGGAAAAATCTAAGCAAAAAGTTAAGAAGGCTGGTAGTTTAGAAACATCGCTCCAGCTACAGTGTGACTTGCAAGGCAAGGCGGAGGGGTAGTTGGGATTATGGGGCTGTAATATAAGGTTAAGGAGCATGTGCTTTGGCTTTAGACAATTGCTCTCCACAATTTACACAGAGTGGCTAAATCTCTTTGAAATCTTCAGATTCCTCACTGGTCAAATGCAGATGGGTATAGCATCATCCTCATAGGGTTGTGATGGAGATTATAGGAGCTGATAAATACAAAGCACTTAGCAGAGTTTCTGACTCATAGTAATTGCTCCATAAATGATAGCTCTCCTTATTCAGCCTATTTCAAAAGAGACCAATTAAGAAGTTTTTACAATAACTCTGGTAAGAGAGGAGGGTGACCTGGATTATAGTGTTGGCATTACTGAAGGACAGAAGTGGATGCCGTAGAGAGATTTCCAGGAGGTAGAATCAATAGGTCTTAATATCCAATTAGAGTTCTTTTATTTACCATTTCCAAGTAATCTATTAGTAACCACATAAGACTGTAGCTTTTGTTTGACTGGAGAAAAGAACTAGTGATAGGCTGAACTATATGACATCAATACAGACCCGTAATTGCTTGATGCTGATATAAAACTTGCACTTTAATCCTGCTTTGAGAATTAAGGTTGACTGAAACTGTTCCTTTCTCTCACTCTCTTCCTTTATATTAATGTTACAAATCACATAAAGAATACTTGCTTAATTAAGGAAGAAAAGTATTTAAAAACCTAGGAAATAAAAATCACTTATATTATTCTTGATAGGTCTTGATAGACGACTGGGCCTTTTGTTTAATTGTTGTCAAAATCGAATGGCTAAATAAACAGTTCTCCAAAACAAACAAATAAAAGCATGTTCTTTCCTTTTGAAGATGGCCTCTAATAATTAAATGGCTTATATATAAGGTGAAAAATTTAATTATTAAGGGTATATTTAGAAGATATGGTAGGCAGAATAGTTTCCACCTTTTTTGGTGGGGTGGGTAGAGGGCGCTATTCTGTGAATCCCAGAAATCTGTGAATTTGTGATCCTACGTGGTAAAAGGAACTTTGGATATGGAATTAGGTTAATGATGTTGAGATGGGAGATGATCCAGGATTATCTGAAGGTGGGGGGGTGGCTAATGTATTAATTAATTCACAAGATGCCTTTAAAAATGTAAGAGAGAGGCAAGAGTCACAGAAGGATATGTGATTATAGAAGTAGAGGTCAAGGTGATGAGATTGCTGGCTTTAAAGATGGAGGAAGGCACCATGAGCCAAGGAATACAGATAGTTTCTGGAAGCTGGAAACGGCAAGGATATTGATTTTCTCCTGAAGAATCCAAAAGGAACAGAACCTTGTCGTTAACTTGATTTTAGCCCAGGGATACACATATCTGACTTCTAACATCCAGAAATGCAGGATAATAAATTTGTGATGTATTATGGCACTAAATTTTTGGTATAATTTTGTGGCAGTAGCAAAAGGAAACTAATACAGATGTCTTCCAATCAGGATTTAGTTTTTTTTTCTTTTAATTTAAATTTAATTTGTAGCAAATTTATTGAGATACAATTTACATACCATGCCATTTACTTACTTAAAGTGTACATTTCAAATTGGGTTTGGAATATCCACAGATATGTACAGCTATTACCAAAGTGAATTTTAGAACATTTTTATCACCTCACAAAGAAACCACATACCCTTTTTCTAACACCCTCCATCTTACTTTTCCTTCACCAGCCCTAAGCAATTACTAATCTTTCCTGTCTCTATTCATTTCCCTTTCACAGATTTTTATGTGTAAGGAATTACTATAGTTTGCATATTTGGCTCTCCAAGCCTTATGTTAAAATTTGATCCCCAGTGTTGGAGAGAGAGCTTAGTGAGAAGTGTTTAGGTCATGGGGGTGGATCCCTCATGAATGGCTTGATGCTATCGTCCTTGTACTTGTGATAATAAGCAAGTTCTCATTCTATTAACTCCCATGAGATCATACTCGCACCCTCCCCTACTCTGCACCCATTCCCCCCACCCAGAGCGACTTGAGAAAAAGAGCCTTGCACCTTTCCCTTCTTTTGCTTCTTCTATCACCACGCGATCTCTGTATGTTAGAAGTCAGATATGTACCTCCCTGCCAGGAGTAGAAGCAACCTGAGGTACTCACCAGAAGCCAAGGAAATCAGGCTGATGTGGATAATCCTTGCACATCAGTCTGAAGGATTATCTCTAGTATTTCCTGTAAGTCTGATATGCTAACAACATCTTAATTTCATCTTCATTTTTGAATGAGATTTTATAAAGGAGATTTTCTAGAAGGAAATTTTCTATAATTCTTGACTGATAGTCATTTTCTTTCAATTCTTTGATGATATCACCCCACAATAGTCATATGTTGTTCAAGATTTATAATGAGAAGTCAGCTTCCAATCTTATTGAAAAAACTCATTTCTGTTAAATTATTGTCCTTTGCTGCATTCAAGATTTTTCTCCCTGTCTGACATTTTCAGTTTGACTGTAGTATGTCTTGATGTGGTTCTCTTTCAGTTTATACTATTTTGAATTTGTTGGGTTATTTGGACCAGTAGATTAGTGTTTTTCATCAAACTTAGCAAAATTTCAGCCATGATTTCTTCAAATACTTAATCTGCCCCTTTTCTTTATTTTCTCCTTCTGTGTGTCCATTATGCATATGTTGGCATTCTTGATGGTGTCCCACTGGTTTCTGATGTGCTGTTTTTTTCTTTACTCTTTTTGTCCATCAGGTAGGTTTGCTGATTCTTTCTTTTGTCACTCAAATATGTTTTTGAGCCCCTCTAGTCCATTTTTAACTTCAATTATTGTATTTTCCAACTCCGGAAACTTTATTTGATTCTATTAAAATAATTTATCTCTATTGATATTCTCTGAGGAGACATTTTGTCATACTTTCCTTTAATTCTTTAAACATGATTTCCTGAAGTCTTTGAAGATAGTTATATTAGCTGATCGAAAGCCTTTGTCTACTGAGTCCAAAATCTAGCTATCCCTTAGTGCCATTTTCTAGTGGCTTTTTATACCCATTAGTCTGTGGTGTATATTTTTTTCTTTCCCTGTCTTGTAATTTTTTTATTCAGAAATGAAAATTTTAAGTATATATTATGTCAACTCTGGTATCTTATTCCTATGTCCCCAAGATTAGTGATTGTTGGCTTTGCTCTTATGGTTGTGCTATTGTTTTTTGTTCATGCTTATTTGTTTAGCACTCTCCTGGACTATTTCTCTAAATTATATATTCTCTCTAGTGTATGGCCTCTGGGATTACTGCCAGATTTTTTTATAAGTACTAATTTTTATTTTAAGCCTGGATTCCTAGTGATCACACCTGGGTCATTGTAAATTTAGTGGTCAGCCAGTGATTGGCCAGATTTCCTTAAATGCCCTTCCCAAATGACTTCTACCCTTTGTCAAGAGAATCTGTGTGAGAAAGTGTGTCTTCACACTTTAGGGAGCTTTCAAAAAGGCTTTAGCTTTCACTTCCCCCTTTTACAGGGTGGCAAGGTCAGTCAGAGTTGAGTGACTTGTGTTTTGCCCTCTTCTGGGCATGTACATATTGTCATACATATATGCATCATTTTAAATCCCTTGGAATCTTTTGGAGCTTTTCCTATGGTCATTTAATTCTCCAGGATTTGCTTTTCAATTCTCATTCAGGTACTTACTTGCCTCAATCGATATCACAGCCTTAGATAGCTGAGATGTTGCCAGCAGTTTATGATTTTTTTTTTTTTTTGTGATGTACTAGGTTAGGCATAGCATTTTTTTCTCACTAAGCTGAGCTGTGTGTCAAGCACCCACCCTACTCTGAGAACGGAGATTTCTAAGGGAGCTGTGAGTTCCGATAAATTATTGACTGTTCTCTGGGGATTGTGCACTAACAGAACTCCAAAAGTAGTTAGAGCTCTCCATTGTTGGAAATGCCATTCAGTTATGACTCCTGCACCACTGAACTGGAGAGGGAGGGTGGAAATAACCTCAGGCAAAAATGTTACAGCCGCTCTTGTCTTATTGAGGTTCAATAGTTTCTCTTTTATAGACAATTTTTTAGGTTGTTCTGTGGGTTTGTTTAATTGTTAGAGTACTGAAATGGTTTATTTTCATTGGTTTTGCAATAAAAATAGTTGTTTATCAGGTTGTTTTAGTTGTACAGTCTTGTACTGCATAATGATGTTTTGGTCAACAACAGATCACATATACAACAGTGGTCACATAACATTATAATGAAGCTCAAAAATCCCTATTGCTCAGTGACATTGCAGCCATCCTAATATCATAGTGCAATGCTTTACTCAGGTGTTTGTGGTGATGCTAGTGTAAACAAACCTACTGGGCAGCCAGTCATATAAAATGATAACACATACTATTATGTGCAGTACCTAATACTTGATAATAAAAACAATTAGTTACTGGTTTACGTATTTAATATACTTTTACTGTTATTTTAGAGTGTACTTCTTTTACTTATTAAAAAAGTGTACTGTAAAGCAGTATGCTGTGTTATGCAGGCAGCAACCTCTTACATCTTATGTTTACTGAATCTCTTAATTTCGTCATTTTCTATTGCGCTTGATTTAAATCTCTTGATATTTTGTTCATCATGGCCCTTCAGAGTCGAAAATCCACTGCTAATGTTGCCAGTAAGAGCCACGGTTGAGAGCTTGACCTGGAATCAAAATTAAAAGTGATCAAGGGCCGGGCGCAGTGGCTCATGCCTGTAATCCAGGCCGAGGTGGGCTGATCAACTAAGGTCAAGAGTTCGAGACCAGCCTGGTCAACATGGTGAAACCCCATCTCTACTAAAAATACAAAATTAGCCAGGCATAGTGGCACACACCCGTAATCCTAGCTACTCAGGAGGCTGAGGCAGGAGAATTGCTTGAACTCAGGAGGCGGAGTTTGCAGTGAGACAAGATCATTCCATTGAACTCCAGCCTGGGCAACAAGAGCGAAATTCCATCTCAAAATAAATAAATAAATAAATAAAAAGGTGATTAAGAGCTCCAAAGATGAAAACTCAGTAATAGTTATTGCTCTCCAGTCACACATACCCCATTCCACCATGATGTATGATCTTGAAGAACAAGAAGAAAGTGATGGAAGCTGTTGAAGGATCTGCTTCATTGAAAGCAATACTACAAAAATGATGAAGACCCCCCAAGAAAACTGGCAGTGAAGGGCTTAGCAGAAGCCTTTGAAGACCTCAACAAGATTTTAAAAAATGTTATAGGGACCCCCAACAACAAAAGGTCCCATTAATAGAGAGGAATGTTTATGGTGCATTAAGCAAATCTGTGATGGAACAATGAAATAAACCAAACAACTAACCATGGACATATTTCTGACAAGAGTGATACATCCTGAAGAAGAACACTCAGGCATGTCCTTCACAAGGTATTTCAGAAGAAGGCATTGTTATCATAGGAGATGACAGCTCTATGCATGTTATTACCGCCTGAAGACCTTCCAGTGGGATAAGATGTAGAGGTGGAAGACAATGACACCAATGATTCTGACCTTGTGTAGGCCTAGCCTCATGTGTGTGTTTGTGTCTTAGTTTTTACACAATAAGTCTTAAAAGTAAGTAAATAAATAAATTTAAAATAGAAAGCTAAGTATGGTGGCATGCACCTGTAGTCCCAGCTACTTGGGAAGCTGAGGCTGGAAGGTATCTTGAGCCCAGGAGTTTGAGGCCAGCCTAGGCAATACAGTGAAACCCTGTCTCTTAAAATGAATAAACAAATAAATAAAAATAGATAAAAGTTTACAGAATAAGGATATAAAAAAGAAAATATTTTTGTGCAGCCATGCAATGTGTTTATGTTTTAAGTGCTATTTAAAAACAAGGGTTAAAAAATTTAAAAAGTTTATAAAGTAAAAATGTCACAGAAAATTAAATTTAATTATCATTGAAGAAAGAAAAATATTTTAAAAATAAATTTAATGTTGCCTAAGTGTACAGTGCTTTTAAAGTCCACAGTAGTATACAGTAATATCCTGGGCCTTCACATTAATTGATGAGCAATTCACTGACTCACCCTGTGATGGTTAATAATGAGTGCCAACTTGATTGGATTGAGGGATACAGAGTATTAATCCTGGGTGTGTCTGTGAGGGTGTTGCCAAAAGAGATTAACATTTGAGTCAGTGGACTGGGGAAGGCAGATCTACCCTTAATCTGGTGGGCAGAAACTAATCAGCTGCCAACAAATATAAAGCAGGCAGAAAAATGTGAAAAGGGGAGACTGGCCTAGCCTCCCAGCCTACATCTTTCTCCCATGCTGGATGCTTTCTGCCCTCAAACATTGTACTACAAGTTCTTCAGTTTTGGGACTCGGACTGGCTCTCCTTGCTCTTCAGCTTGCAGACAGCCTATTACAGGATCTTGTGACCCTGTAAGTTAATACTTAATAAATTCCCATGTATATGAAATATCATATATTACAGATATATCTATCATATCATATTGTATATGTATCATATCTATATATCTATATCAGGTATAGATATATTGATATTTCTATATATCTATATAACATATATGATATAGCTATATATCATATCATATATATCATATATATCTATATATAATATCACATATATCATATATGTCTATATATCTGTATCATATTATATATAGATATAAATGATATAACTATAGATAGACATGATATATTGATATATCATATCATATATATCATATTTATCTATATATCATATCATATATATCATAAATATCTATATATCATATATATCATATATCTATATATAGATATAGACTGGCTGCACAGAAGGTTTACACTACCATCTATCTATATCTAGATATACATATCATATCTATATATATCATATAATCATATATCTATGTATCATATCATATATATCATATATCTATATATCATATATCATATATCTATATTGTATATATCTATATAATCTGCATATTTATATATCATCTTATATGGTATGATATAAATATATAGATATATGATATAGAGATCTATGTATCTCTATATATAGATATATAGATCTGTCTGATATATAGATATACATATATGATATATATGATATATATAGATTTATGTATATATAAGATAGGTAAATATCTATATATGATATCTCTATATCTTATATATCTATATATGATATGATATAGATATATAGATATGATATATGCTATATATAGATATATCTATATGATATATGATATATACTGTATATAGATATATTGATATATCATATCATATATCATATAGATATATCTATATATAGTATATATCACATATATCTATATATCATATAGATATATATTACATAAATATATCTATATATGGTATATGATATATCAGATATATATGATATAAATGATATATAGATATATATGATATGTATATCATATCTATCTATTTATCTATCCTATTATTTCTGTCCCTCTAAGAGAGCCCTGACTAATACACACCCCAAGCAACTTTCAGTCCTGCAAGCTCCATTAATGGTACATGCACCACACAGGTGTTACATTTTTTAATTTTTCATGCCACATTTTTACTGCACCTTTTCTGGGTATAGATATATTTAGATACACAAATACTTACTCTTGTTTTACAATTGCCCGCAGTATTCAGGACAGTAACATGCATACAAGTTTTGTAGCCTGGGAGCAATTGGCTATACAATATACCCTAGGTGTGTAGTAGGCTATACCACCTACGTTTGTGTAAGTACACTCTATGATGTATCCCTGTCACTGAGTGATGCATGACCGTGTTTACAGTGTTTTACAGGGAGAGCAAGTTAACCAAGTTTCTCATTCTACCGGGCCTGAGATTCTACCCCTTACCATTTTATTGTGTTTTATAATATTTCTTGTAATTTGATTTAAGGCCTACCTAGATAATCTAGAATAATATCTCCACATCAAGACCCTTAACCTAATCACATATGCAAAGACTCTTGCCAACTAAGGTAACAAGTCACAAATAATTTCTTCTGTTCCTCCTTCTGATATTTCTCTTTTCTTAATTGAATACTTTTAAAATTCTATCTTGATTTACTTACAGTACCCTTCTATACATTACTTTGTTTATCTTAGTAGTTGTTCTAAGTATGACAATATACCTCTATAACTTAGTATGATCTACTGGTATTGTCTCTATCTCTTCTGGAACTTTGATGTTAGGTCTTTTGCTATTGCAGGACTCTAAGGCTAGTTTCATTTTTTTCCAGTCTATTTTTTTATCTCTTGTTCATAATGGATAAATTCTGTTATTCTTTTTTCAAGTTTCTTGATTCTTTTCTCTTTTCTTTTTAATCTACTGTTGAGCTAATGTAGTGAATTTTTGTCTCAGGTAATGTACTTTTTAGTTCTGTAAATTATACTTGGCTCTATTTTATTTCTTTCACTCCTTTGCCAAGATTATATATTTTTTCCATTAGTTCCAACAATATTTATAATAGATCACTGGAGCATTTTTATAAATTCTGCTTCATAATATTTGCCAGATCATTGCAATATCTAAGTCATTTGCATTTTGACCTCTGTTGTTTTTTCAGGTTGTAATTTTCCATTTTATGGGATATGATGAGTAATTTTCTATTGTGTCCTAGGCATATGAGACTTCAGATTCTATTTAAATCCTCTGTTTTACTAGCGATTCATCTTATTTTAGTGTGCAAGTCTGGTCTCCTCTTTTGAGCTGTGTTTCCAATAACAATTTACTATCCACAGCCCTTGCAGTGCTATTTTGGTTTACTTTGTGTAGCACTTGTGAGGCATTCTGAAAGAGTGATTTTCTACACTGTAGTTTAGTTCTCAAACCTTTCTGTGTGTTGATACTAGTCACATTAAGGTGTGAGTCATTCCAGGGTCTTTTCAGTACTTCCTATGCAGATATAAAGGATCCCTGTCTCCAATTCACTTATCTTTGATATCCTTCCTTTACTCTCTATTTGGGAGGGAGATGGGCCCCTTTTGATAGAACTTGGAAGTGGGTGCAAGTCTAGACTCACTACTTGGTCTTTTGTTATAATGTACCAACATGGAAGTGGAATTTTAGGTCATTCGACATGGCTTGTTGGGGAGTATTAGTAAAGACTTTCACTTGGCCCTCACTGATGTTGCCAATGGGAGAGAAAATTACCTTCCAACGGTACTCAGTGCCATGTTATTTGGTTGTCTTATTTATTCTACTGGGTTTTACTCATAAATTATTTTATTCTATGTAATTTTGCAATTTTTTCATATGGTCTTCATATTATTGGTGCTTTAAATGTAAGAACTATTTGATAATTATAATTAAGGATTTTAGAATTTGACTTAAATATTTCTTAATTCCTTCATGCTCCTTTAATAAATAAAATATATTTTTTAAAGAAATTATCTATCACTTTATCTTGTTCTCACTGGGAAGGTTGGTTAATGTACTGCGAATGCCATATAACTGATAATTGAGTCTTGTTTTTATTGAAAATCAGACTAAGTTAGAGTCTGCTCAGGAAATTTACTGGAATTTAACTTGCGTTTTTTTCAGAGAACAAAATCTAGAGTGGGTAAATATCTTGCTTTGCTTCTTAAAATCATTAGTCTCTTAAGATTAATTGAATCCAATAATTCTCCTCTTGATTCATATTTTTTTGTGTAGTTGTTAATTGTCAGATTATGTAGAAGACGGAATAGTAGTCCTCCAATGATATCAACATCCTAATCCTAAGAATTTGTGACTTGTTACTTGTCAAAAGCGATTTTGCATGTGTAATTAGGTTAAGGATCTTGATGTGGGGAGATTATTCTGTATTATATAGGTGGGCCTTATATCCAATTACAAGGGGTCTTGAAAGATAAAAGAGGGAGGCAGAAGAGTCAAAGAAGGAGATACTATGATGGAAATATAAATCAGAATGCAATTGCTAGCTTTGGAGATGGTGGAAGAGAGCATGAGCCAAGGACTACAGGTGGACCCTAGAAGCAGGAAAAGACAAGAAAGCAGATTATTTCTTTGAGATTGCAGAAAGTGATGCAGTCCTGTTAACGCCTTGACTTTAACCCAGGCCTGATGTCTGATGTCTGGAACTGTGTGATAAGAAATTTGTGCTATTTTGAGGTACTAAGTTTATGTTCATTTTTTACTGCAGTCATAGGAAACTAGCATTGAGGAGTGATTACTGCTTGAAATTGTGTTCAATGCGTGATGACTTAGATCGCTTTCTATAACTCTCTTAAATGACTAAAAATACCTGTTTTGATAAAATGTACAAGTCAAAAGTATTGCATTCTCACTATGGTATAAACCTCTTGGGTCTTAATTGCCCTTTTATCTTGGTAATATTTATACCTTGAACAACAAAAGTAAAAGTAAAACAAACAAAAAACTCAAAACTCTACTCCAGTTCACAAGTACCTTTTTCTCAACCCAGTTGCGGAGGTAGGTTAAATCATTCACTCAAACATAGATTTTGGTTAGGGGCCTTAACATTAAGAGACTATCAATTCTAACTTCTAATTATTAAGCAGTAGTTAAGAGCATGGGTTCTGTAGTCAGAGTATCTGATGTTTTCTCAAATATACCTTTGGAATTAAGTGGGAATGTTACAGTAGGTAGTTAGTCAGGCATGAGCAGGGCAGGAGAAGGCCCTCCCTACACCCCTACCAGGAAAGTCAGGTGACCATCTGGTGATGGCCAGGTGGTTGCTAACTGATTCTCTAAAATAATAATTGGTTGCAACCAGCACCAGGGGAAGGCAGTCTCCCTATAGATAGGAAACATCTGTAACTGGTAATTGGCACCTTTCAGGAGTCGGGCGAATAAGCTCAAGCATGCACGCTAAAAGACAAAATGGCGGAGTATGACCTTCTGGGGTCTTTCTACCAGAAAAGAAAAGAAAGTCTCAGGTGGGCATGCATAAAACTTCTTAAACACACACCCCACGTGAGCAACTTGAAGGGTAAGTGTAGTGTTTGACTTTTTGACTTGAGGTTTTATATGTTGGCATACTTTCAGGGTCTTCTGTCCAGGCTACCACACATGCAGGTTGCCCACCCTGAGGAAAGAATCATGGAAAAAGAGACACAAGACCCTGTAAGTATGCCAACATATAAAATCCCAAGTCGAAAGGTCAAACACCACGATTGTCCTCCAAGTCAACCACTTGGGTCTCCTCCAAATGTACTTTCCTTTCTTGCTTGCGCTAAACTTTTTAATAAGCTTCTGCTATTGTTCTGAAACTTTCCTCCATCTCTTTTTCTGCCTTATGCCCCCTCAGTTGAATTCTTTCTTCTGAGGAGGCAAGAATTGAGATTGCTGCAGATACATAAAAATGTGCCACTGGTAATGCAGATATTCTCCACCACTAACGTATTGGTACCATGTGACTTGGATACCTTGCACCCTTAACATATTTGATGCTGTTTGGCTTGGATTGTTCCCTAGTGGTAAGAGATCTCTATGCCTCACCTTCATCAGCTGGAGGCATTTGACCCCCGTGTGTTGTTTTCTTCTCCCCTTTCTCTCTCTCCTGCTCACTAACCATCCCCCAGAACAATTCCTCTTGGCCGTAAGTAACTCTGTTTCCCACAGCTAATTTCTCAGCTCACCATGATGGGTTGCTCCTGGAGGTACGAAGGACCTTAGGGTCCACACCAAGTAGATCTGAGGCACTGATGACCCTTGTGGAAAGGAGGCTCAAAAGAGTGGTGAGGCTAAGATCTAAAAGCATGCAATGTCTTGGGGTTTCCTCTGTTTTTTGACTAAAATTAGCTCTTTTCCAAAACCCTGCATGGCCCAATGACCCATTCTCCCGTTTTCTCTATGTGTGTTCTGAAATGGCCTTGTGCACCTGACAGACCATCTGCCTCAGGCGCAAGTCCACCTCTTTGCTTTCACTTTGCATGCCACATGACTTCTTAAACACACACTCGCCATTACTCTCTGCATTTCTGTGGCAGGAAAGACATGGACTCCCTTAAAGATATCCCCTGAGATTTTAACTTGTTTTTACCAGCTCAGATGACCTCCAACTCTTCTGTCTGCCGGTGTATGGCCTAGACAGACCCTAAGTGGAATTCTAGCTCTACCAGCATCTTATAACTCGCCATATGCTTTTTATTTCTGTTATGCCCTGGGGTCAAGTTTTTGGTGACTTTTAAAAGCAGTTTGTTCACCTGCATAGGGCTTCACTCTGAATCTTTAAGGATCCCACCTACTTTCTTTTTGTTTTTTTCTTTTGAGTAAGCACCACTTTGAGAGGAGGGGGAATTTGTCCTTTATTTGCAAGTTCTTATGCCAGCCCCGTGCCTTCCAGAGGTTACTATTTTCTGCCCAGAGGGTGAATAAACTTTGCCCTTTTGCATCCAAGGGCCGCTATTTTCATGAGCATATGAAGGCTTTCCACGAGTATTCCTCTTGTTTCCTTCCATTCCTCCTATAGCCTCCATTTCTCTAATTACCTCCGCACCCTTCTCAAGATACATCAAGAGCTTCAAAGTAATATTCTAAGGGAGGGGGAGGGAAGTCCACCCCCTTGCAGTAATTAGCTGAAAAGCAGACTTATAAGAAAAAAGATAATCATTTTATTACTAAAATGCTTTGAGTGAGAGTCACTATAAGGTCATGGAAACAAGGATATAGGCTGGACCAAGGCAGAAGACACAAGAGATCCATAGGACAGAGATTAAGGGTTGTCCCAGGCTAACAGATTACCATTGAAACAGAGATGAAAGGTTATGGGGTACAAGGTAAAGTTATGGGGTTTTGGGGTGTTACTTTTCTGGCCAGAAATCTCTGTGACTGGTGGCGCCTTTGCCCAAGTTTTGCTCGGGCCCACTGGGCCCATTCCGCCCACTTGATCTGCCCTCATCTCATGCTACCAGCCTGGATCCCACACTTTCAAGGGAGACTGCAAGTGAGGTGTGGAGCAGCGAGGGGTGTGTGAGCAAGTATGGGGTCCAGCCACTGCCCAGTGAGACACTCCGGCTACTGCTGTGGGATAGGCAGCTCCAGGTGCTGACACGAGTGTTGGCTGTCTGAGAGACTGTGGCTGGACCAGGTGCACCACACGCAGCTTCCTAGGCTGGCGCCATGGAATGCAGTGGTGTCCAGAAGCGTGGAGACACCAGGAACTGTGGGGACCCAAAGAGGGAGTCACAGCCCTGGCTTGGGGAGCTCCCAGATCTGGGGTCCCCAAAGGGCCCCAACTTTTATCTTCTCTCGCAATGTGGTGAGCAAGGGCATGTGTCAGCCCTGTTTGTGTTACTGCTCTTTTAGCCTCATCATTCAGTGGTCCTGAGTTCTTGTCCTGTGACCAGGAAGAATGAGGTATGCAGACAAGTGGAAGGTGAGCAAGACGAAAAGGGGCATTATTGAGCGATAGAACACCTCAGAGGAGACCTGCAGTAGATAACTCCTTTCTACAGTCAGGGCGTCCCGGCGTGTGTTCAGCTCCTAGCAGAGAGGAGACCCTAGAGTAGGAAGCTCCCCTCTGCAGAGAGGTCATCTCATTGAGTGTTCAACTCCCTGGAGTGGAAAGCTCCTCTCTACAAGCAGGTCATCCCATCATCTCTGCAGCTCTTAGCAGAGAGGAGGCCCTAAAGTGGGTGGCTCCTGTCTGCAGTGAGGTCATCCCATTATCTCCCCATTGCCTCTCCATCCTGTCTTCAAGTGTGGCTGAGTCTGACGCCTCCCACTGGGCAGCCATGGGAGGGCCCAGGGAAAAGCACTACAAGTTCCCCCTATGGTCCATGGGACTGGTGGCCCGGCACCCAGGCTTTAGGTCCTCTTTGGCTTGAAGGTGGGGCTTCAGCAGGGACCCACCCCTTTCTGCCTAAAAGCTTGTCTGCCTCATGCCGTTATTCAATGTGCCCAGGCTGTTCATGCCAAGGGGCACCTGCAGGCCAGCCCGGGGCAGTCCTCAGCACCTTCCCGGCCTCCCTCCTGTGCTTGTCGACATTCAGTGTCTGGAGGGGACCAAGGTGGCAGGGGCTTGTCATGTCAGTGTTAAACTGAGCATGTGCAGACCCAGCCAGGCTGCAACAGTACTCTGGCTCAGGCCTAACCTTGTTCCAAGAATGGAGCAGATGCTGACAGCAGGGAGAAGCCAGGCAGTGGAAGCAGGCATCCTCAATCACATAGGGGGCAGAGGGGCCTTCCCAGGTTTCTGAGAGTGCAGAGATACTTGGGGCCACAGCCATGGCAGGGGAGCCACACTGGGGAGCTCCTGATTCACCAACTTGGAATGGTGGGGCTCTCACTTGTCCCTAGCTCCTGCTGGTTCTTTGGTGCATGCAGCCCTGGTCATGCCCCTTCACAGCCTGGGACAGGGGCTCCAGGTCCTCAGTGGACCCAGGTTGGCATCCAGGGCAGGGGCAATGTCACCGTGAGCTCCTACCAATCTCCAACATTCAGGAGTGGCTTGGGGCTTCCCCTCATCTGGCTCATGGTTCTCCCCAGGGAGTGCCTCTAGAAGCGAATCGTGGGCCCTGGTCCCGGCGGTCAGGAGTGCCAGGATTGGTAGTCACCCTGATACAGGGCAGACCCTGGGGATGCAGCCCCTGGCAGCCCCATGCAGAGCCTCCTTCCGAGGCACAGGAACCCAGCGCCCTCAGTGGGGTGAATGTTGTGGCTGTGCCACTGACCAGGTCCCCGAAGTGGACACTGCTCCCAGTTCCCATCCTGGGCCCCTGAAGCAT
The DNA here is from genome assembly GCF_024542745.1 of Macaca thibetana thibetana. Classification (NCBI taxonomy): domain Eukaryota; kingdom Metazoa; phylum Chordata; class Mammalia; order Primates; family Cercopithecidae; genus Macaca; species Macaca thibetana. The sequence goes on along the minus strand of NC_065598.1, from coordinate 89,465,304 downwards.
GGCCCCAGCTCCAAACCCCAGGCCTGGCCCCCATGCTCCATGTGGTGGCCCCCGGAAGTGGGGTCTCCGGAAGGTTCCTAGGGGTGGGCTCCAGAGACTGTCTGCCTCCTCTCCATGCCCTCTCCGCAGCAGCAGCGGGTGAGAGTAGCAACAGGGGATCAGGGTCTGGAGCGGTGGAGGCTCTGGGCCTGGGAGTGGGTCCCACCCAGCAACACAAGAATGCGGGTCATGCAGTTGGGTTCCTCAGGGCACAGGAGACATGTGGCACAGGAGTTTCACCACCGCCTTTGCTGCTCCCGCAGCCACTCCTGCCACCACTGCTCAAGCCTCCCCACTGCACCCAGCATGATGTCAGTGGCCACTCTAGATGGTCCCCCACTGCCATCAGTAAGACGGGTAATTTTGAAACCTCAAGGATGGACAGGGGCCCAGTGTTCACTTCAATATCTTCTCTGTTCTCACGTGGGTAATGGTGATTATATGGGACCAAGGGTACACAGTAAGACTGGTTCATTCTGGAACCCAGGACAATGTGGGACTCCCCATTCAGGATAATAGGAAAAAAAGGGGGACACCTTCTATTTTCTTTTGCCTTTTTTTCTCTTCTGTTTTCTCTTTGCAGATAGGTCATTGCATCTCCATACCACAGGACATGCCCCTTGGGTGGATTCCCCCAAACGGGGAAAAGTTTGATTTCCCTGAACCTTAAAAAAACGAGCTTTCTCTCCTGTAATATTGTCTGACTTAAAATGAACTGGGAGAAGATGACAAATGTCAGTCTTGGGACCCTGTGCTGCTATGCAGGAGGTCCTCAGAGTAGCCTCTTCAGTCTTTTATAACGGAAGGTAGAATAAGGAGGACAGGGCTAAGAAAAAGGAGAAATGCAAGGACAAGAGGCAGGCTCAACTATTGGCTGCTTTAAAAGCTGGCTAGCCCCTTCCAGGTTGCCCTAAAGACACTCCTACAGTACAAAGCTGAAGGTAACTCTGGAGGACGAAAGTAAAATGATAAATTTCCCTTTTAGGTTCAAGAGCAGCCTACTCTGTGCTAACCCCCTTCTCTGAGCAACTCTCCTCCAAATTCTGTTCGGTGGGGCAAATGGCATCCCCTCCCTTCAAAAGAAAAGATTCATACCCCTTTATGTTACTTGAGGGCCCAATTACCATTCTCCCACTGGTCCCTGGTCATTATTTCCCCACACCTACTTGGGGTAAAAATGTAATTTCCAAGATCGGTGCTCACTTATTATTTACCCAACCTCAGAATTCATCTTTCTCTCTAATAGCCCTAATTCCCCCTGGGAAAGCTACCAAAATTGTTAACCAGTAACTTTAACCTAGGCAGTCCTCCCCCAGGGGTCTAGAAATAGCCCACACTTCATTGGAAAAGCCCTAGCAAAAATCTAACTGAGCAATCTCTTGAGGAGGGATAACTTCTAAAGTATTCAGATAAAGCACTTTATCTGCTCCCCTTTTACAGGAATTACACAGCCTTCTGTGAAATGGAAAATGATTTTTCCATTGTGTTGCGGCTTGGCCACGAAGGCTATGGAGTGGCAAGCGGGATCACTAGAACTGCTCAGGGAAAGGGAACCCAGAAGCCTGGCATGCTGGCAAAAGGATAAAAATTTCATACCATACTTCTGGCTTCTCTCTCTGTACAAAGCAGTTGTAAGAATGTTATAAACCACTGTATCCTCTGCCCCTCCATGACAACTTCTGACTGCCCTTCTTGAATTTTTCTCTTAGCCACCTTTGTAGACTCAAAATCTTATAAAAACTGTTTACCACCTCTACCCTGTACATTCATGGTTAAGTCATAACCTTAGTCAAGGCTTATTGGTTTCATATGTGAGGCAACTTTTGGTAAAGTTCAAAGGTCAGAAATATTGGCCATTTTTGGCCTGGCTAAAGTTGGGTAACAAGAGATTTAAAACGACTTCTTTTTTTAAGAGCTCTATGGTTAAAAGTCAGCTTGATTGGCCGGGTGCGGGGGCTGGCGCCTGTAATCCCAGCACTTTGCGAGGCGGAGGTGGGCGGATCACGAGGTCAGGAGATAGAAACCATCCTGGCTAATGTGGTGAAACCCCGTCTCTACTAAGAATACAAAAAATTAGCCGGGCGTGGTGGGGAGCCCCTGTAGTCCCAGCTACTCGGGAGGCTGAGGCAGGAGAATGGCGTGTACCCTGGAGGCGGAGCTTGCCCTGAGCCGAGATTGTGCCACCGCACTCCAGCCTGGGCGACAGAGCGAGACTCCATCTCAAAAAGAAAAAAAAAAAAAAAAAAAGTCAGCTTCATTAAAAGCAGATATACCAGCTATACATATACTTAAAAGGCCTTTGTTTTTTCTCTTCTTGAATCTTACTTTTCTGAATAAAGGAGTTTTTTTTCTTCTCAGTTGACTTAATTTTTTTTTCCATTTCATCTTATTGCCACTCTTGATGCACACACGAGAGGACCCAAAATAATTTCTAACAGCTTGGGACTCCTTGGGAAAGACAGAGGAGGTACCACAGACCCAGTTCAGGGAAAAACCTCTGTTTTCCTCATGGAACTCCAGAAATTAAAAGTGGATAGATTCTTCTCAAAACCTATGGCTCTGTTATATTTTGCATTGTGCTGACTGATGTTTTTGGCTTTCAGGAGTATCAGAAATTACTTAGCATTATGACAGAATTGTGGTAATAACTAAGTAGGAAATATGCTTTTATGGATGACTAATGGCAGTTATGGGGGATACTCGGTTCTTTGGCATTTAGATTAGAAAAGCATGCTCTTGGCCACCTGGAGGATGTAGAGACACCCCACCTCCCATTGAGAGATAAGACTCCCGTACAAAATGTGCTGATTCTCCTTTTGGGGATCTAGGATCTGGTATAAAAAGGACCCTCAATGTTTGGAGATCTGTTTTGTCTTCCAGCTGTGCTTATCAGGTTCTGGAAACTGCATGTTTTCCCAGCCCTGTTTCTCAAAGGGCTCCAGCCTAAAGCCAGTAATACAATTAGGAAACTTAAAAACTGGCAAATGAAAAATCTTACAACTATTGAATCTTCTGTCCGTCTATGTATTTATATGTGTTGTGTCCGTTGTTTATATAAAGGAGTTCTAATTAATTGGTTTACAAAATAATAAGCACTTAAATCAAATATCATTAGAAAAATAAGAACTGTAATGCCTTTAGTTCACATAACTTTAGCTCATGTAAAATTCATAGCTTTTCACAGTTGCGGTTTAGCGAATAAAGACAGTTTTAAAAATTATTGGTAAAAAGAAATGTCTTCAACATTTAGACATTTGGTCTAAATCAGGTCAAATATTAGGTTTGCCAAATGCTGTAATGTTATAAACTGCTTCTTTAACTTGACAATTGTTCAACTTACCTGCTTTAGAGCCATTAGATTCTAGGTAAAGCCTAGGACATGTGGAGTTAGCCATAGCCTCTGGCTATGCGGGAAAGAGTCAGACCTTATTGACACTTCTGTCTGGTGTCCTAGGCTCCGTGGGTGGTACATAACTAAAATCGTTTACTTACCATGTTTTTCACTGAAAATAAAAGTTGCTGAGTTGATATTCTAACATGTAATTGAGACTACTGAAGAAACAGTTTTACACACAAGGTATGTGAGAAAAGTAAAGTTTTTGATAAAGATTATGAGAAGTCATGGGACTGTGGATTGTTTTGCCTAGATTAAAAGGGTTAAGGATTGTTTCAAGTTCGATAGGATAAACCTGAAGGGTTGGACATGTTATGGAAGGTTTATAAGAAACAAATTAGTCATGTAAAAGAAATTCTGTTTGTGAACATATTGGCTAAAGTTAAAGGGGCATTATTCAGTTTATTCGTATAGTAAATATCAGAATAAACACACAACACAGTTTTCTTAAAACTCTGTCCTACTCTTTAACAAAATATTGTAAAGGGGTATAAAAGGTTTATAAGAATCTTACCTTATAATCAAACTGCTTTAAACTGAATAGATTTGCTTACAAGGTTTTATTAAAAATTGGATTTAACATCAAGAGTATACTAATGCAAATGTAAAATTTGATTTTCTCTCTTGAACAAGATTTTCGTGTAATATTAAGAAATAATGGAAGATTTTTGTTTGCCTTTTGAGTAAACTATAGGAAAAAGAAGAGGAAAAAAGAGACAGGTTGTTTGGAAAGCTGGCTTCCCTCTTGATGAGTATAGGATTTTGCCTTAAAAAAATTTCTAAGTTATTGTTTTGGCTAAGTAAATGACTTATGGTAACCTGGGATTTGATTTTATAATATTAAGGTTTTTAAACCTTTGATATTTGATAAATTTTCCAAAACAGAATTATAAATTATATATTTTTTCTAACTTAATTAATCTTTTAGATATTGTGTCCTCTAAAGTCCAAAAATTACATATTTGGTTTATTTTGTATAAAAATCATATAGGAAGCATTGTCAAATATGAAATGGTGTTTGGCTTTCTTTGGGCTGTATTTGTATAAATGTTATTGGTATGTGTTCCAAAAGTATGAAATTCTGATATCACTTAATTTTATGTTATTCATAATTATAATTGTTATATAAAATTGTTGTGTGCCACAGAGGTAACAAATTTTCATGTCAATTGTGTCTTTAATTGTGGCTGCCCTAAGATTTTTTATCATTCACTGACAATTGTTGCCTTGTTTTAATCCTCTTCAAAAGATGGTTTATAATCAGCTATAGGAGTTTGACAGGTGCTTTTGGATGCAAGTTGCTGATAACTTTGGATATTATGACATTAAAATAAATGAAACTTTCAGGATTCACTTATTTTACATGGAGAGCTAAAATGTTAGTGAATATCAAGAAGAACTGGGGTTAACTGAATGGACTAAACTAACAGGAGACTAAAGTAATCTTTTTTTGGCTTTTTGCTTAAAATGATGTTGATTCTTTTTTTTTTTTTTTTTTTTTTTCCAGAGCCAAGAAAACTTTTCCTTTGAGTTATTTATAGCTTTTAACAATTGAGTATAGTATACTCCTGTGGACAAACTTTGGAGCACATACGTTCTTCTCTACCTGATTTCTCCAGAATGTGGAAAATATTTGTGAGTAGTCTTAACTTATGGGAATCTAGTTGTTTTCCTAAGTGCAATAAGAATGTTTTCTTTTGAAACAGGACACAATTGGAGAAACTGGTTATCTTTCAAAGGCTTTGACTGGAATGGCATGCTTTCCTTTAAGGAATTAAACTTGACTTACAAAGCCAATAAAAGCCCCTTGGGAAAACCGGCCTCATATTGTCTCCACAGTCTCTGTACAGGGTAACCTGACCTATGGTAAGTAAAGAATGTCACGTTCTAACAGGCCCAGAAGCCCCAACTTACCTTGAAACCTCAAGAAGAGAAGAATTTACCCAACTCATACATACTTGAGGGTACACATTCATGGCTGGGCTTGACTTTAAAGAAATCTTATTTGAGACTTCTCATGGAACAAGTTTCCATCAAAGCAAATTTTAAAAGCCTACATGAAAAATAATTATTCTTGCTGCATTTTATATAAATAATCAGGCCAAGTATAATGAGACTAAAGTTTATTTTACAAACAAATCCGTCCTATAATTTGTTTTCAATAATAAATGAGGACTAGAGAGAGACAAATTATATTTCAAAAATTATGGCACACCTGTTATTAGACTCTAGTCTCAGCAGGTTTTAAGTTTTTGTCTGCATTTTAGACTAACCCTGATTATTCCTGTGAACCAGCCAGTGATCTCTGGCTGCAACTCAGAATGAACAAAAGGGATGTGTAATGTAAAAATCTGGATCAATATTCTAATTCTGGGCACACAGGAAGTGGCTAGCAACCCCATGCACCCAGTGTCTTATTAGGCATGACTGTAGCCATCAGCTACCTTGATGTGTTGGCAGCCTTGGGATTTTTAGAACTGCCCTCATCCCCCTTTTGCATTTTAACATTCTTCTAAATCTAATAACCTGATTTATCTCCTCTCATCTTCAGGGCATCAAGCTCCAGATGATACTCAGTGAGGAATACTGTCCTCTCAATATTCAAGAGACATCCTTCTATAGGGAATCCTTGGACTGCCTATTGGTGAGATAGGACAGAGGTGAAATCCTACCCCTTTCTTCCTTGGACCTGGCTGGATACCATTTTCACCAACCCAAAGAGCCATCCTCCTGCCTTGACAGCTAGCAAGAGGCCAAGACCCACAGAACCACCACCATTGCTTCTCTGTCAGCAGGGAGTAGTTACAGAACACTGGCCTTCATTCATTCACACCAAAAATTTGGGGTCTTGGACTCTTGGAGAAAAAATATTACAGTCGGTAGTTAGCCATGAGTGGGGCAGCAGATGGGCCCCCTACTCCCCCACCAGGAAAGTCAGGTGAAAGTCAGGTGATGGTCAGGCTGTTGTTAACTGTCTCTCTAAAATAATAACTGGTTACAGTCAGCACCAGGGAAAGGAAGTCTCCCTATATAGACTAGAAACAACTGTAACTAGTAATTGGCAGCTTTCAGGAGTTGGACAAGTGAGCTCGAGCATGAATACTAGGAGACAAAATGGCAGAGTATGACTGGGGGCATTCCACCAGAAAGAGAAGAATGTCTTTGGTGGGCACGTGTATAATTTTTTAAACACACTGCGCATGTTCACCTTCCAAGTGTTAGGCCACCACACAGTGGGTGGCCCACCCTAAGGGAATAAAAATGGGAAAAGGGATGCAAGACCCCAGAGATATGCTAACATATAAAACTCCGATTCAAAAGGTCAAACCCAGCACTTGTCCTTCTAGTCACCTGCTCAGGTCTCTTCCAAGTGTACTTTCTTTTCTTTCCTGCTCTAAAGCAAGGAAAGAAGTTTTTAATAAAATTCTGTTCCTGCTCTGAAGCTTGCCTTGGTCTGATTTTTTCCCTTATGCCCTTCAACTGAATTCTTTCTTCTGAGGAGGCAAGAATTGAGGTTGTTGCAGACCCATAAGGATTTGCTGCCAGTAACCCAGATATGTACCACTGATAACAGAAATATGTGCATTTATATATTTATATATGGATTGCATTAAAGTGCACAGATGCACATAGACAAACATTTGAGTTCACTTAAGGGTCTTGTGAAACATTCTCAAAACCCAATTTCAACCTGTTATGCCTCTTTGAGTTGAGAGAGAAGCACTTGCAGATACGATAACTCATGACTGACTAGTAGTAATGTATGTAGTGATGAGCTGTAGGGGAAATAATAGTAGTAACTTAATGGTATGAGTTTTAAACAAAGGGCAAACCCACTTTTTAAGTGTAGGGAGGCAGTATACATAGAAATTAAGAGGGGAGGTTCAAAAGCTAGACTGCTCAGAATCAAAGTTTATTAGCTGTCACTATTTACAAACTGTGTAATTGGGCAAGTTCCTCAACCCCTAAAAGGCTCAGTTTCATTAAATATGAACTGTGTGTAGTAATAGTGTTTAATGTATAGGATTGTGAAGACTAAGCAAAATGATCTATGCAATGTGTTTGTTTCAATGCCTGGCAAATAGTAAGTCCTTGATCAAGAGATAAAAGTTAACAGCACCAGTGATGAGACATAGGGACACCATGTACCCACTTACTGGTAAGGTTCATGAAAAGGGGCACAGACTCTTTACTTTTGCATTCTTGTACAAAATATATAATTGGAATTGAATCATATGGAAAAATCAGGAAAATATAAAATGAGAAGCATTCTTTAAAATAACTGGTTAGTACCTTTCAAAAGATTCCAGCTCATAAAGAGAAAGAAAGACTGAGGAGCTGTGCCAGACTAGAGGAGACCAAGGAGACTTAATAACTAATTGCAATGTGGGATCCTGGATTATATTCTGGAACAGGAAAATAACTTTAATGGAAGAATTGGTGAAATCTGAATAAAGTCTGTACAAACATACCTCAAATATATTGCAGGTTCAGTTCCAGACCCCCCACTGCAATAAAGTGGATATTACAGTAAAGTTTGTTACACAATTTTTTTTTGTTTCCAAGTGCATATAATAGTTATTCTTACACTATAATATTGTATTAGTTTGTTCTCATGCTGCTGATAAAGGAATACCCAAGACTGGGTAATTTATAAAGAAGAAGAGGTTTCATTGACACACAGTTTCACAAGACTGGGGAGGCCTCACAACAATGGCAGAAGGCAAAAGGCATGATTTACATGGAAGCAGGCAAGAGAGAATGAGAGCCAAGTGAAAGAGGAAACCCCTTTTTAAACCATCAGATCTTGTGAGACTTATTCCCTACCACAAGAACACTATGGGGGAACTGTACCCAAGATTCAATTATGTCCCACCAGATCCCTCCCACAACATGTGGGAATTATGGGTGCTCCAATTCAAGATGAGATTTAGATGAGTACATGGACAAATCATATCATTCCAGGCCTGGCCCCTCCCAAATCTCATGTCCTTACATTTCAAAACCAATTATGCCTTCCCAAAAGTTCCCCAAAGTCTTAACTCATTTCAGCATTGACTCAAAAGTCCATAGTCCAAAGTCTTATATAAGACAAGGCAAGTCCCTTCAGCCTATGAGACTGTAAATCAAAAACAAGTTAGTTACTTCATAGATACAATAGAGGTACAGGCATCAGATAGATACACCAATTCCAAATAAAAGAAATTGGCCAAAATGAAGGGGTTAAAGGCCCCATGCTAGTCCAAAATCAAGTGAGGCAGTCAAATCTTAAAGCTCCAAAATGATCTCCTTTGACTCCATGTCTCATATCCAGGTCATGCTGATGCAAGAGGTGGGTTCCCATGGCCGTGGGCAGCTCTTCCTCTGCAGCTTTGTAGAGTACAGCCTCTCTCCAAGCTGCTTTCACAGACTGGTATTAAGCGTCTGCAGCTTTTCCAGGTTCACAGTGCAAGCTGTTGATGGATCTACTATTCTGGTGTCTGAAAGATGGTGGCCCTCTTCTCACAGCTCCACTAGGCAGCGTCCCAGTAGGGACTCTGTGTGGGAGCTTCAACCCCAAATTTTCCTTCTGCACTGCCCTAACAGAGGTTCTCCATGAGGGCCCTGCCCCTGCATCAAAATTCTGCTGGGACATCTAGGCATTTCCATACATCCTCTGAAACTTAGGCAGAGGTTCATTCCCAAACCTCAATTCTTAACTTCTGTGTACCTGCTGGCTCAACACCACGTGAAAGCTGCCAAGGCTTGGGGGTTGCACCCTCTAAAACTATGGCTCAAGTTGTACCTTGGCCCCTTTTAGCCATGGCTCGAGCAGCTGCGACACAGGGCACCAAGTCCCTAGGCTGCACACCACAGGGGGGCACTGGGCCTCACCTATGAAACCATTTTTTTCTCCTAGACCTCTGGGCATGTAATGGGAGGCACTGCCACAAAAGTCTCTGACATGACCTGGAGACATTTTCCCCATTATCTTGGCGATTAACATTTGGCTCCTCATTACCTATGCAAATTTTTGCATCCAGCTTAAATTTCTCTACTGAAAATGGATTTTCCTTTTGCTATCACATCATCAGGCTGCAAATTTTCCACATTTTTATGTTCTGTTTCCCTTTTAAAGCTGAATTCTTTTCACAACATCAAAGTCATTTCTTGAATGCTTTGCTGCTTAGAAATTTCTTCTGCCAGATAGCCTAAATCATCTCCCTCAAGTTGAATGTTCCACAAATTTCTAGGGCAGGGACAAAATGCCACCAGAAAAACAAAGCAAGAACAACATAGCAAGAGTAACTTTTACTCCAGTTCCCAACAAGTTCTCCATCTACATTTGAGACAACCTCAGCCTGGATTTCACTGTTTATATCATTATCAGCATTTGGTCACACTCATTCAACAAGTCTCTAGGAAGTTCCAATCTTTCCTACATTTTTCTGTCTTCTTCTAAGCCCTCCAAACTGTTCCAACCTCTGCATGTTACCCAGTTCCAAACTCACTTTCAAATTTTTTCATGTTTTTACAGTAGCACCCCACCCTACTGGTACTAATTTGCGGTATTAGTCTGTTCTCACTCTGCTGATAAATGCATACCTGAGACTGGGTAATTTATTTAAAAAAAAAAAGGTTTAATGGGCTAACAGTTCCATGTGGCTGGGAAGGCCTCACAATCATGGCGGAAGGCAAAAGGTACATCTTACATGGCATCAGGCAAGAAACTATGCATGCCAAGCAAAAGGGGAAACCCCTTATAAAACCATCATACCTTGTGAGACTTATTCACTACCATGAGAACAGTATGGGAGAATTCACCCTCATGATTCCATTATTTTCCACCAGGTGCCTTCCACAACATGTGGGAATTATGAAAGTCAGAATTCAAGATGAGATTTGGGTGGGGACACAGTCAAACCATATTAACTAGAGTCTATTAAATGTGTAATAGCACTGTGTAAAACAACAATGTACATAACATAACTTAAAAATACTTGATTGCTAAAAATGCTAATAATCAACTGAGACTTTAATGAGTTGTAATATTTTTGCTAGTAGATGGTCTTACCTCAGTGTTGATGGCTGCTGGCTGATCAGAGTGGTAGCTGCTCTAGGTTGGGGTGGCTGAGGCAATTTCTTAAAATAAGACAACAATAACATTTTCAACATCAATGGACTCTTCTTCTAACGAAAAATTCATCTGTATCATGAGATGCTATTTGACAGCATTTTACCCACAGCGGAATGTCTGTCAAAATTGGAGCCAATCATCTCAAACCCTGTGGTTGCTGTAGCAGCTAAGTTTATGTAATATTTTAAATATTTTGTCATCACTTTAACAATATTTACAGCATCTTCACCAGGAGTAGATCTCATCTCACTTTCTTTGGTCATCCATAAGAAGCAACTCCTCATCTATTCAAGTTTTATCATGAGATTGCAGCAATGCAGTCACATCTTCAGGCTCCATTCTAGTCCTCTTGTTATTTTTGCCACATCTGCAATGACTTCCTCCGCTTAAGTCTTCAACCCCTCAAAGTCACCTAGAAGGGTTGGAAACACCTTCTTCCAAACTCCTCATAATGTTGATATTTTGACTTGCTCCCATAAATCACAAATGTTTTTAATGACATCCAGAATAATGAATCCTTACCAGGTTTGCAATTTACTTTTCCATTTGAAAATTTACAATCTATGGCAGCTATAGTCTTATGAAATGTATTTCTTAAATACATTTTTTTGCCTTGAAATTACTCCTTGATCCATGGGCTGCAGAATGAATATTGTGTTATCAGGCATGTAAACAAATAAATTTTCTTTAATCTCCTTGTATATCTTCATCAGAGCTGTTAGATAAATGGATTCATTGTCAATGAGCAGTAATACCTTGAAAGGACTCTTTTTTTCTGAACAGTAGGTCTCAAAAGTGGGCTTAAAATGTTCAGTAAATCATGCTGTAAATAGATGTGCTGTCATTCAGTCTATGTTGTCCCACTTAGAGAACACAGGAAGAGTATATTTAATATTACTGTTAAGGACCCTACAATTTTCATAATGATAATTGAGCATTGACTTCCACTTAAAGTTACAAGCTGCATTAGCCCCTAACAATAGAGTCAGACTGCTTTTTAACGCTTTGAAACCAGGCATTGACTTCTCTTCAGCTAAAAAAGTCCTAGATGACATCTTACAATATAAGGCTGCTTTATCTACATTAAAAATGTGTTGTTTAGTGTAGTCACCTTCATCAACTATCTTAGCTAGATTTCCTGGATAACCTGTAGCTTCTCATTTAGCACTTGTGCTTTCACCTTGCATTTTTATGTTATGAGGAGGGCTACTTACATTAAACCTCATGAATCAACCTCTGCTAGCTTCAAATTTTTCTTCTGAGTCATTCTAACCATTCTCAGCCTTTATATAATTGAAGAGTGTTAGGCCCTTTCTCTGGATTAGGCTTTGGTTTAAGATAATGTTGCGGCTGGTTTGATCTATTCAGACTACTAAGACTTTCTCCATACAGCAATAAGAATGTTTTGCTTTCTTATCATTTGTGTGTTCATTAGAGTAGCACTTTTAATTTCCTTCAAGAACTTTTCCTTTGCATTCACAACTTGGCTGTTTGGTGCCAGAGACCTTACTTTCGGCATATGTGGCCTTTGACATGCCCACATGTCAAGTGAGGAAGGCATGTCAAAACCTACATAAGCCGAAATCATGCCTTAGTCATTTCTGGTTTTTTATTTAAAGTGAGCGATGTGCAACTCTTCCTTTCACTTGAACATTTTCAGACCATTGTATGGTTATTAACTGGCCTAATTTTAGTACTGTTGTGTCTCAGGAAATAGGAGACCTAAAGACAGGGAAAGAGATGGGGGAACAGCCCGTGAGTGGAGCACTCAGAATCCACACAGCATTTACCAATTAAATTCACTATCTTATATGAGCACGGTTTGTAGTAGCTCAAGACAATTACAATAGTAACATCAAAAAAACTGATCATAGATCGTGATAATAGATAGAATAATAATGAAGAAGTTTGATACATGTGAGAATTATCAAAATGTGACACAGAGACATGAAGTGAACACACGTTGCTGGCAAAATGGTCCAGATAGACTTGCTAGATGCAGGGTTGCCAAACACCTTCAAATTGTAATAGACACAATATCTGTGAATCACAATAAAATGAGGTATATCTGTAATTTAGTTGTGTTAAGTAGATGTTAATTTTTTGCTTTCTATTATTGTACTATTATTATGTGAGATGTGAACAATGGAGGAAGCTAAATGAAGGGTACCTGGGAATGTGGTAGACTATTGGAAAATTTTTATAAATCTGAATTTACTTCATATTAAGAGGTTAAATAGGGATAACATAAATGGAGGTGCAGTATTATTTGATATAGAAATTAAAAAAATTATAATTAGCACTGCTAATTTACAACTGTAAGGCAAATACCTCAGACCTCAGTTCATAATGAACCAAGCATATTCAAATTCATTTGAAACTTATTACTTAATTTTGTCTAAAAGTTTGGAAGCTGTTATGGGTTGTGCCTCTCTGCAAAATCATATGTTGAAATCCTTGTCCCCAGCACTTTTGAATGTGACTGTATTTGGACATAGCATCTTTAAAGAAATTAGTAGTCATTCCCAACTGTCTGCCATTAAGATTTTGATAAATTTGGGATACTATGTGAAAAGTATTATAGTAAAATTTCAATGTAACAAAATGCTGGAAAATGAGCATTCTGGTTTACATAGCTTTTGCCTACGTGAGTATTTAAAATGAAACAGTTATGTTTCATTCCTCTGCTGAAAACATTTTAAACATGTTTTAGTTGTGTTAGTCCACTTTGCTGCCTCGGTAATGGTAGTCTGGTGAAGGTAATTCATTCTTTGGTGATTGAGAATCTTTCAGGACCTTCAGGCATTATTCTTAAAATAAATCATTTATAAAAATGACTTTATTTTACTTGTAAATAAAACTGTTTTAAGAGACTTGGTCTGAAGATGTAACTTTTAGATCTCAGCATCTACTAGAGAATATTTTATTGTGGTTTATATCTTTATTTTCTAGTTATCAGTATTCCTCTTCCTCCTATAGGAACTGGAGAACAGAATTAAAATGCGATTACTAAGAATTACAATTCCTCGGGTCTGGCTAATCAGTGTTTTATTATCTTAAGGCAGTCGTTTTCATAGTGATAAAAACAGAACTGTTTTAGGATTCAGAAGACCTGAGTTATAGTCCCAATTTTGTATCGTAATAACCATATGACCTGGACACATAACTTAAATTTTATTAGTCTTACATTACCCATAAAAAGTAGATAGGTATATGTGAAAAATAGACTAAAATAAATGTATTTTGTCTTCACTGCTTACCTAAAAGTTTGTTGTGAGGATCAAATAAGATATGTGTCTCAGTCGATTTTTGCTACTATGATAGAAGAGCTGAGAGTGGATAATTTATAAAGAACACAATTTTATTTTCTCACAGTTCTGGAAGCAAGGAAGTCCAAGATCAGGGTGCCAGCATCTTCTGAGGGCCTTCTTGCTGTGTCCTTCAGGGGAGAGGATCTCTGTGTACTCACATAGAGTAAGGTAGACAAGCATAGAGAAAAAAAAGGGGGGCCAAGATCACACTTTTCTAAAAGCATTAATCCTACACATACGAGGATGGGATTTGACCTCATGGTCTAATAATCTCTTAAAGATCCCAACTCTTAATACCGTTATAACGGCAATTACATTTCAGCATAAATTTTGGACAGGACAAATATTCAAGCCATAAGAACATGTAAAATGTCTGTAAAATTTAGAAAATACTATGTAATTATGAAGTGGTAATGATTAAAGTAACAAGATTTAAGTATTTTTAAGTATATATAAATATATTAACAATATAGTATTTATAATATATAATTAAAATATTTATAATGCAGAATATAATTTAAAGTAATATATATTTTATAAGAGACAGGATCTCACTCTGGAGTGAGTTGAGTTGTGAAATCACGGCTCACTGCAAACTCGAACTCCTGGGTTCCAGCAATCCTCCTGCCTCAGACTGTTGAGTAGGTGGGATTACAGGTGCCTGTCACCATATCTGGCTAGTTTGTATTTTTTGTAGAGACAGGGTCTCACAATGTTGCCCAGGTTTGTCTTGAACTGGTCTCAAACAACCCTCTTAACTCAGTTTCCCAAGCACCAGGATTACAGGTGTAAGCCACTGCTCCCAGCCAGATTTAAGTATTTTAAACACAACAGATTCAAATAAATTTTGGAGGAATTTGCTAATTTTTTATATAAACTCATGAGAGTCAGCCAACAATATTTATATTCAATGAAATATTTTTTATTTAATTAAAAGATGACCTATTGAACTATTTTTAAATGAAAAAACTTAATCTTTACCTGCATTATTTTCTGGGAGCAAATGTGATGTTTATACATATAAAATTCCAAGTACAGGTTTCTAGTAGGAAAAAAGTTGACATTTTGACTTAATGTGCTTCACATACCTATAGGCAAAAGAAAAAAAAAAAAAAACTGCTCTCTTGTTACTAATTAGTAGATATATAGTAATACAATATGAAAATCGGAAAGCACTGGGAGTAGGTAAAAATTGAAATCTCTTTCTGGCAATTTCTTAAAAAGTTTTTCCTCTTGGCAATGTATTTTCTTTGCACTTTAAAGCAGTACCTACTTGTTAAACAATATGAGTATCACAGGGGTCCTGAGAGTAAGTAAAATATCACATGGACCCTAGCTTTTCTATGTAGCCAAGTTGTTTACCACTTAATATATTATGCCTTTAGCTACCATAAGAAGGAGTATAGCATAGTAATTAGGCACATAGGCTCTGGAGACAGAAAGCCTGGTTGAGAAACCAGCTTCATCATTTGCTCACTGTGTGAATTTGGGAAGAGGCCCTTGTGTTAATTTCCTATGGCTGCTGTAATGAATTTCATGGCTTAAAGCAAAAAAAAAAAAAAAAAAAAAAAAGAAATTTATTATCTCACAATTCTGGAGTTTGGAGGTTTGAAATTAATATCACTGGGCTATAATTCATATTTTGGCAGAGCTGTTTTTCTTTAGGGGAGAACCTGCTTTGTTGACTTCCAGCTTCTGGTGACTACCAGTATTCCTCAGCTTGCGGCTGAACCACTTAAATCTGTGCCTCTGTGGTCACCTTGTCTTCTCTTCTATTTGTGATTGAATTTAGAGCCCACCTGGATAATACAAGATTATCTCTCCTTCTCAAGATCTTCAAAATATTTTTCTTTTTCAGTTTGAAAGCAATTACTGTTTATTAACTGACCAGGTTACAAAAATAATCATGGTAAACACTTTAGTTTATCTTTCTAATAAACCTGCTGTTCTGGTGTGCCCTGTTGCCAGCATCTCCACCATCTACAAAATGTGTCTTTTTTTTCACCTCTGGAGAGGATAATTTGAAGGGCCACAGGAAGTTATTTGCTGCTTTGAAGCATTTTCCAAAATTATAGATGCCATGAGTCAAATCCTTCCTGCAGATGGCGCCCTATTTACTGAGACATTGAGCAATCAAAGTGTTATCTGTCACAACAGTTTGCTTCTTATTGATTTTGCCATAGCTATGCTTGTAGATTAGTTTACTTACTGATTTCAGGTTTAGGTAACCCTATGGTTCTACAATCCTCAGCATGTTAACTGAAGAGTTGTTGAGCTAAACAAAAGTTCCATTGAATATGTGACATAAGCAGAGAAGCTGCAACACCTTTTGGACCTTTGGGCTCACACCATTAATAATTCTAATCCTGACGACAAATGCCAGTTTGGATTCAGCAGGTACATGGAAGTTTCCAGCTTTTCTTGACATCCTAGCCATTCATATTTCAGTTCTGTACATCTGCCTATAGTCATTGTGATAGTAATTCACTTTTTCACAGACAAAGCATTCTTGCTTTTGTTCTCCTTGCCTTTCAAAGCATCTTTTGGGCCAACATTTTTCTCTGGAGCTTGATCTTCAACTACAAAAAATTCCTTTTACTTATTGTTAAGGGTTTCTGGCACAGAAGGAACCTTTTCTTCCTCTTTTCAACACCCTCCGTATTTCAACACCCTCCATGGTTCCAGCTGGAAAAGAGCAAGATTTTAAAAATCCTAATCCTATCTACAAGTACTCAGTAAAGTAACATTGACCAATTCCAGGGATTAAGACCAGATATATGTGGTGGGGGTGGTGGGGGAAGTGTGGGACTATTTATCAGACTACCACAGCACCGAAACCTTTCTGAGGCTTCATTCTTTTTATCTCCACAGTAATGATGGTAACACCCACCTCCATGGAGGTCCATGGAGAACTTTAAAATAATGCAACAATTTATGTAAGCTTTCTGGCCACATGGGCCAGATATATATTAAATGCTCTTATGATAGCACAGAACTCTCCTTCCAGATTATTTTTAAAATAGAACATACTCATCATCACGTGCATATTTTTATTATGGATAAACACAAACATAGAAACTAGAAAATCAGAGACAAACCAGTAAAATTGTATTTTTTCAGTATTCCTTAAAACCCTGAACAAAGTTAGCATTTTCTTCTAAATCATACTGAATTCACTAGCTAATATTGAAAAATGATCAGGATTAAATATGAAGAAGTGTTTGTCTCCTGGCTGCAATTACCACTGACAAATGTATAACTCATGACATGGGGAGCGTTGAATCTGCACTGCCTCCTTTTTAAACGAATACATGTTTTTAATTTTAGATTCACGGAAAAATTGCAATGGTAAAACAAAGGGACTCCATATGTTTTCTACTCAGTTTTCTCTACTGTTAACATCTTACATTGCTATTGTGGAAGAAAAATAAATATCAGGGCCCCCAAATCAGTAAGCTAAAGGGAAACGTCAAGCTAGGATCTGCTTAGGGCAAACCTGCCTCTCATTATATGAAAAGTCTCCCCTCTGCTCACTGAGATAAATGCATATCTATTTGCCTCTTTTTGGAGCGGTTAATCGGGAACTCAGAAGAGTACAACCGTTTGACTTTGAGTCATCCCGACTTTGCTTGGAGTTATCCAACCTTTCCAGACCAAACCAATGTTCATCTTATATATGTTGATTGATGTCTCATGTCTCCCTAAAATGTGTAAAACCAAACGGTGCTCTAACCACCTTGGGTCCACGTCATCAGGACCTCCAGAGGCTGTGTCACAGGCACGCATCCTCAACTTTGGTGAAATAAACTTCTAAATTAACTGAGACCTGTCTCAGATATTCAGGGTTATCAGATTTTGGTAACCATGAAGGGCTTCTGAGTAAAGGTGTCCCTGACCTTTGACAAATCTCCTATTGGTTCTTGGTACCAGCATGAACTCACTTTATGGCTAAAACCAACAGGACAATTTGCTGAGGTCTGGGAGCACCCCCCGCCATATTTCCCAAAATTGGGTTGAGATATAAAGTTTATTTTGCTGTACAACTCCCTTTTTGGAGTTTTACTTACTTCCCAGAAGGCAGACAAGATTTTCTCCTTCCATGATGATGAAAGGCAGAAAATTCCTTCATGGAGTTTGAGCTCACTCCCAACAGAGAAGCCAAGTTTGACATTTTTTGTTTGTTTGTTTGTTTGTTTCTAGGATGGTAGAGAAAGACTTCATCCTGAGACCCATTTTCAAGTAAGTAGCTGAATTGGGATTTTGTCCTGGCTAAAGTTAACAACCAGCTGGTCTTAATTTCTCCTTACAAATAGAGCGCCCAGTGATCATACTGTTGGGGTTTCCTGTTGTTATTTGTTCCGGTCTTTCTCACATTAGATTTGACCAACTCTACCTGACTTGATCAAATCTGAATGAGAATTCCAAATTATGGGTAACAAATCCTCTCTAATTTGGCAAAATTCCTCGCAGCTGCAAAAGAGGGAACAAAACAAAACAAAATAAAACACATGTACTTTGATTTCTGTGTTTTTTTCCTCTCTTAAAAAAAAAGTTCTTGGCCGGGCGCGGTGGCTCATGCCTGTAATCCCAGCACTTTGGGAGGCCAAGAGGCGGGCAGATCACGAGGTCAGGAGATTGAGACCATCCTGGCTAACAAGGTGAAATCCCTCTACTAAAAACACAAAAATTAGCCGGGCGTAGTGGCGGGCGCCTGTAGTCCCAGCTACTCAGGAGGCTGAGGCAGGAGAATGGTGTGAACGCGGAAAGGGAGCTTGCAGTGAGCCGAGATTCCCCCACTGCACTCCAGCCTAGGCGAAAGAGCGACACTCCGTCTCAAAAAAAAAAAAAAGTTATTTTGTTTACTTTTCTTCCAACCTATACCTCCTTCTCCCTTTGCCATCTGCAGTACCAAAAAAATCTAGAGAAGACTTTCAATGACTTGAAGCCCTTTAAAGAATTTAAAGCAAACGTGCCTCTCACCCCTTTTGGCCTGTTGTGTTTTCTTTGTGGAGTTTCAAGAGCCATGGGCAGGTTCTTCTTAGGTCTAAAGCTAGTTTTATTTTATTGCATGACCTGACCTCTATGATTTGGGGGGTACCAGAGGTGACCTTGTATTATAAGAGGATTTGACCCTGGCCTGTGTAATGGCATACAAGAGCTACAAGGTTAGGGGTGGCTGTGAGCATTTTACAGGAAGTGGTCTCGGCTGTTTTTATTTTTATTTTTTCCTCCTCGGAAGTTGTTGTTTAAGGATCCTAATTCTAGTGTGGAGATGCATTCTAATGGGTCTCCTCTATTGCTTTTTCTCCCAAAATTAATCTTGATTGGGCTTGTCTGTGCACACTTGCATGAGGAACTGAACTGTTGTTTTCATAGGTAAATGAGAGACTCGGTTTTCTCAGCTCTGAAGAGAAAGGATATATTGCTTCTCCCAGCTGAAAGGTGCTGCTGGGTGACCAGGAGCCTTGTGGGAGCATCTGGGGACTTGAACCCCTGTGACATGCAGCAGTCCTACAGGGACATCCCCACAAATTTGATTTTAAAAAGGCTCCTCCAAGAAACACATGTAAGGGCTGATTGCCCAGTGTTTTGAGCCATCTCAGAGGACATAGACTTCTGGAGGGAAACTGAGACATGTAAGAGGGTGGAAATGACTCAGTGGTGACACACTGTGGAGTCCTGTCCACAAGCAGGACACATCAATCCACCACACAAAAACCCTAGCCACAACTCAGTTCTTCCTTTTAAGAAAAAAGGTGGGAAACAAATAATCTGAGAATGAAGAGAAGATAAGGATGATACCCCCTTTCAAGCACTCTGTACATTTTATTGCACCTCTACTTGCCAGAGTTTATGTAAAATTGAAATAACATGATCTTTATGCACATTGACATTAAGGAAAAAGAGCCCTAAGTTTGACCTGCAAACTATACAGTTCCTAAGTTCTCTTTTTCTCTTTGTTCTTTTCTGCCTGATTTACATGTGCTGTTATTTTTCTGCTAAGATAAAAACCACTATTTGGAACCAACAGGGTTTTTTTTCAAGCTGGGGAATTTGTATTTATCTCACCGCTAAAGTTCTGAAGTAAAAACTATAGGATCTTTGTGTGTGTGTGTGTGTGTGTGTGTGTGTGTGTGTGTGTATTTAAAATGCCTTTACAATTTCTATAATTTTATGTTTAATAGGCAACTACATCAGTTTTAATATTCCTCTAGCACCCCAGGCTTTTTCTCTCCATACTTTATGTTGCAAATTTTGCAATTGCATTTTTACCTGAGTTTTTTTCTTTATATGCAAATTTAAAGCTATTTAGCTGACAACTGCTTAGGGTAGTGAAACAGGTTATTAAGAATTTGAAATTCCAGGGCCAGGCACCATGGCTCACACCTGTAATCCCAGCACTTTGGGAGGCTGAGTCAGGTGGATCACGAGGTGAGGAGATCAAGACCATCCTGGCTAACACGGTGAAACCCCATCTCTACTAAAAATACAAAAACTTAGCCTGGCGGGGTGGCGGGCGCCTGTAGTCCCAGCTACTCGAGAGGCTGAGGCAGGAGAATGGCACGAATGGAGGAGGAGTTGCAGTGAGTGGAGATCGCGCCACTGCACTCCAGCTTGGGGGACAGAGCGATACTCCATCTCAAAACAATAAGTAAATAAATAAATAAATAAATAAATAAACGAATTTCAAAGTCCAAGATAGACAGAAAAAGATCTTTATGAATCTATGAGATGTACTTCTATTGGCATGCCTAATAGATCTATGTATTTATGTGTTGTGTACACAATGTTCCACTACTGAAAATATATACATGAATTCTAATTAATTGGCTTAAGAAAAGAAAATGGCTTGAATCAAATATTTTATTAGAAAAAAGAAAGTAATAGTTAAATGCTTTTTCAAGTTTACATAACTTAAGTAAAATGTTTAATAAATAAGCTAGGTTTAAAATATTTGTAAAGTAATAATAGAAATGTCTTAAGAATTACCAGCATATATTTTTGTTTGCATTTATTAATCAAGCAATTTTATACTGATCCCTGCCAAATATTATAAGGTGTCAAAATTTGGCATAGAGGTTACAGAACTATAAACCCAGCGCAAAACAGCATAACATGTGCTTTAGTAATGTTTAAAAAGAAGACACTGATATTGGTTTAATGACAATAGCTGTATTTTCAATTTAGTAAGATTACCATAACTTTTAATCCTGTGGCTTTAGGCAGTTTAGTCCACATGTAGTAAGGAGCTTTGTTTTAGGAAAGGACTGTTATCATCTTTATTTCAAACCTAAACTATAAACTAAATTCCTCCCAAGTTAGTTCGGCCTACACCTGGGAATGAACAAGGACAGCTTTGAGGTTAGAAGCAACATGGAGTCAGTTAGGTCAGATCTTTTCTACTATCTCAGCTATAATTTTGGCAATGGTGGTTCTATAATTGTAAATGATGACTATCACAGTTTTAATAAATAATCTAGGTAAATAATTAAAATAAATAGGCAAATATAATGGAATAAATACTTGTATACAAACTTGTTATAATTTGGAATCTAAAGTTATATCAAATTAAATAATGGATATTTGATTATTTGGGTATTTTTCAATAAAAATATTGTAGGAAAACATTCTTTCTAAGAAAAAAGTGTGTTCTTTTTAAAGATGAACAATTTTTCTCTAACATAAATCTTGCTTAAAGGTCACATATAAAACAAGGTAAAAGGAAACAGGAAATAAGAGAGATTTAAGAAAGTTATAAAAATAAAGAAGGGTTTTGTTGATAAGAAAGTTTAAAGAGAAATAATGAAAAAGCAATTTTGTATGGTAAATTTAGTCCTAGAATAAAGTGACTGGTTGTTTAAGAAAGAGGGATGTTCAGGGCAAACCAGAAAGTTCAAGCATGTCATGAATGATTTGTATAAATAGCAGTAAGAGCATTTACAAAAAAGAAAAAAGAACAAAAAATCTTTTATATGATCAAGTTGTCTATAAAGGAAAATTATAGTGGTCTTTCAAGAGATTGGGCTTGATGTATAAAAGAAAAGCAATTATACATTAAATAATTGGTTAAAGCAATGAAATTTTCTTAAGAAATTGATTTATTCTTAATAAATTATGAGATTTCAATTTTTTAACCAAAAGTTCAACTTTTATTGCATGTTGCCATTTTTGCTTTTTCTCCTCTTTTAAAGAATGCAAAATAGTAATGCTCTCTTTAAACTCATTTTTAGTGCATATAAGTCTTTTCCTCGAGTTCTGTTTGCTGTGGCCTGATGTTAACAATATTTTATTAAAGGTATAAAAGAAATATTTTCTTACAACATAATATTCTGTGTAGTGTAGAAGGTCGTTTCCTTTTAATTGGACTAACAGATTTTACACTTTATCAAAATAATTTCTATGCCATTACTATTAAATTTTGATACGCTTAGGAATAAAACAGTGACTTTTTTTAAGTTAAGGTTACTACATCCATTTATTTTTTCTGTATGTGCTTTTAAAGTCCCTGTGGCATTAAGTTACAGGTCTATGATTCCTGGTTCTAAAAAGGACGCCAAGTACTCCTAAATCTTAAACGCTGACAGCAATTAAAGCCTCATCTTCAGGCTCAGTAGAAGATGCCAATGAAACTGCATTCCTGAGACACACGACCAGAAATTAAAGCTATTCTTCTCCTCAAGGCCCAGGGACTACTATGGAACAGTTAGGCATGTGAGATTGTAAGGGCTGAATTTGAGAGATAAAATAAGTTCAGTTTCTCCATAAATTAATCATTAAGGTCAAAGGCATACTGATGTAACACCAGCATATGGGCATCTTGTGTCAGATTAACAAGGTTTTCTTGAAGGATTAGCCAACTCCTTAATAAAGGTTATAAAAGTTATAACCACCTTTTGGAAGTTATATCTTATGGTCAAGATTAAAATTTTATAGATTGTATATAAAATTTAGAAAAACAAATCTAGCTGGCTTTTATCCTGTTTTTATTTGAGCTTACTGTTATGAATATTGTTTCTCCTCTCTCAAATAATAAAGGATTTTGCCTTGTTTTGAAATCCTTGAGTTATCACCTTGGTCAAATGAATGACTTATTTTACAATGACCTGTGATATCAAATGTTTTAAAACTTTGATATTTGACAAACTTTCCAAAATCAGATTATTCATTATGTCTTTTTCTGACCTAATTAATCCTTTAAGATATTAGGTTTCCTGAAGTCAAAAAACCGATGTAATTTGGCTTATGTGGCATATAAATTACACAGGAAGCATTGTCAAATATGAAATGGTGTTTGGGTTTTTTGGGGTTGTATTTGTATAAATATGTTATTGGTGATACCACCATCATTCTTCACAAAATTAGAGAAAACAATTCTAAAATTTATATGGAACCAAAAAACAGCCTGCACAGACAAAGCAATACCAAGCAAAAATAAAAAATCTGGAGGCATCACACTACCTGATTTCAAACTATAGTATAAGGCCATAGAGCATGGCACTGGTACATGGCACTGGTACAAAAGAGTGGCACTGGTACATGGCACTGGTACAAAAGAGCATGGCACTGGTACAAAAATAGGCACATAGACTAATGGAATAGAATAGAGAACCCAGAAATAAACCCAAATACTTACAGCTAAGTGATCTTTGACAATGCAAACAAAACCATAAAGTGGGGTAAGGACACCCTTTCCAAAAAATGGTGCTGGGATATTTGGCTAGCCACATGTAGGAGAATGAAACTGGATTTTCATCTCTCACCTTATATAAAAATCAACTCAAGATAAATTAAGGACTTAAACCTAAGACCTGAAACTGTAACAATTCTAAAAGGTAACATTAGAAAAGCTGTTCCAGATGTTGGCCTAGGCAAGGATTTTATGATCAAGAACCCAAAAGCATATGCAATAAAAACAAACATAAATATGGCCGGGTGCGGTGGCTCACGCCTGTAATCCCAGCGCTTTGAGAGGCCAAGGCGGGCGGATCACAAGGTCAGGAGATCGAGACCACGGTGAAACTCCGTCTCTACTAAAAAAATACAAAAAATTAGCCGGGCGCGATTGTGGCCGCCTGTAGTCCCAGCTACTCGGGAGGCTGAGGCAGGAGAATGGCGTGAACCCGGGAGGCGGAGCTTGCAGTGAGCCGAGATCGCGCCACTGCACTCCAGCCTGGGCGACAGAGCGAGACTCCGTCTCAAAAAAAAAAAAAAAAAAAAAAAAAAAAAAAAAAAAATAACCGGGACATAATTAAACTAAACAGCCTTTGCATGGTAAAAGGAACAGTCAGCAGAGTAAACAGACAACCCACAGGGTGGGAGAAAAATCTTCACAATCTATACATCTGAAAAAGGACGATATCCAGCATCTACGACAAGCTCAAACAAATCAGTAAGAATAAACAATCTTTCCCATCAAAAAGTGCTCTAAGGACATGGATAGACAATCCTCAAAAGAAGATATACAAATGGCCAACAAATATATGAAAAAATGCTCATCATCACTAATGATTAGGAAAATGCAAATGAAAACCACAATGTGATACCACCTCACTCACTCCTGCAAGAATGGCCAAGGTAAAAAATTAAAAAACAGTAGATGCTGATGTGGATGTGGTGAACAGGGAACACTTCTACAATGTTGGTGGAAATGTAAACTAGTACAGCCATTATGAAATACAGTGTGGAATTTCCTTCGAAAACTAAAAGCAGAACTACCATTTGACCCAGCTATCCTACTACTGGGTATCATTACTTGAAAGATACTTGAACACACATGTTTGTAGCAGCACAATTCACAGTTGCAAAATCATGGGAGTTTCCTTAAAGAACTAAAAGTAGAACTTTTAGTTTATATGTTGATGTATATTTATATATAAATTTATATATTGATGTATATTTATACATAAATTTATAAATATATAAATTTATATATTGATATATTTTATATAAATTTATATATATTTATAAATATATATTATATATAAATATATATAATATAACATATAAATAAAATATATTTTTATATAAATATATAAATAAAATATATATAAATATATCAATTGATATAATTTGATATATAAATATATAAATATTTATAAATATATATTTATATATAAATATATATCAATATGATATGCATATTTATAAATATTTATATATCATATATAGAATATATATATAATGATATACTATCATATAGATATATATATGTGATGGAATATGACACAGCCATAAAAATGAATGAATGAACAGTATTTGCAGTGACCTGGATGAGTTTGGAAATTATTATTCTAAGCGAAGTAACTCAGAAATGAAAAAAAAAAATTGTATATTTTCAATAATATGTGGGAGCTAAGCTATGAGGACACAAAGGCACAAAAATAATGCAATAGGCCGGGTGCAGTGGCTTATGCCTGTAATCCCAGCAATTTGGGAGGCCAAGGCAGGTGGATCACCTGAGGTCAGGAGTTCAAGGCCAGCCTGGGCAACATGGTGATACCCCGTGTCTACTAAAAATACAAAAAAAATTAGCTGGGCATTGTGGTGGGCACCTGTAATTCCAGCTACTTGGGAGGCTGAGGCAGGAGAATCATTTGAACCAGTGAACCAAGATTCACACCATTGAACTCCAGCCTGGGCAACAAGAGCAAAACTCTGTCTCAAAAAAAAAAATAAATAAAATAAAATAAAAATAAAATTAAAGATAAAGAATAATGAAATGGAATTTGGGGATTTGGGGGGAAGAAGTCGGGGGGGAGGGATAGAAGACTACAAATATGGTGTAGTGTATACTGCTTGGGTGATGGGTGAACCAAAATCTTACAAATCACCACCAAAAAACTTACTAATGTAACCAAATACCACATGTACCCCAATAACTTATGGGAAAATAAAAATAAATAATTAAATAAAAATATGTTATTGGTATGTGCTCTAAAATTATAGGAAACTCCTATAATTCTCTTATAAGTTAGTGTACATTATCAGTAATAATTTAAATTGTTATGTTATTTTGTGCCAAAGAGGTAACAAAATTCCTTGTCAATATTGTCTTTGACTATGACTTCCCTGAAACTTTTTGTCATCCACAGATAATTGTTTTCTTCTTTTAGTCCTCTGTAGATGGTAGTTGTATAATCAGCTATAAAACTGTGACATGTGCTCTTGAATGCAGGTTTCTGATAACTTTGGAGATTGTGACATCAAAATAGAGGAAAAACTTTGAGGACTCATGGAGAGCTGAAATATTCATGAATATCAAGCAGAACAGGAATTAACTGTATGAACTAATAGAAGGCTGAAGTAATTTTTTTGACTTTTTGCTTAAAATGATTATTTGTTTCTGTTTTTTTTTTTTTTTTTTTTTTCAGAGTCAAGCAAACTTCTTTTGAGCTATTGAGAGCTTTAAACTATTTAGCATACTCCCATGAATACAATTTGGAGAATATTTCTACCTAATTTCTCTAGAACTTGAAAACTATACGTGAGTATTCTTAACTTATGGCAATACAGATTTGCATAAGTACAGTAAGAATATGTTTTTATTTGTAATAGGACACAATTGGAGAAACTGGTAATTTTACCAAGACTTTGACTGGAATGGTGTGCTTTTCTTTAAGGAATCCAATTTGACTTATGGAGAAAATAAAAGCCCCTTGGGAAAAATGACCTCATACCTTTGTCTACACAGTTCCCATACAGGGTTCCTAACCTGTGGTAAGTAAAAAATGTCATTTTCTGACAGGCTCATGAGCCCCAAGTTTATCTTGGGACCTTAAGAAGAGAGAAATTCATCCAACACATAGGTATTTGATGGCACAAATCCATAGCTGGGCTTGGCTTTAACAATGTCTTATCTGAGATTTCTTCTATGGAATAAAGTTCCATCAAAGCCAATTTAAAAGCCTTTGTAAAAAATAATTATTCTTGCTGCACAGTATACAAATAATCAGGTGTAGTATAATAAAGTAAATCAGTGCTACCATGATTTGTCTTTAGTAAAAATGGGAAACTGGAGAGAGAGAAATTATGTTTCAAAAACTATAGTATACCTGTTGTTAAATTCTAGTCTTGCCTAACGTTTTTCAATTTTTATTATTTTCTACAGTTTGGACCAATTTCTTTTTTTGGCGGGGTTACAAGTCTTCAAAATAATGTTTTCAATTTCTTTTCCTTTTTCCCCACCCCCATTTTTTCTAATTTGGAGTCACTGAAAACTAAGCTGTGTTTTCATAAAGCCCTACAAACTAAAGCTAGACAACTTAAACTTTAGAAGAAAATAACAGCAACCTATTTACATATATAAGTCACTTTCATACCTGCCTACCTGATACAGAACAGCTGGGCTCCCGGCTAAATCTCCTCCCACCCCCACCATCAAGTCTGGAACATTGGTCCTAAGTGAAAACAGCTGACCCTGAAGGGCTGGGCTTCCAGCTAAACCCCATCACACCTGGAACCTCGGCCCTAAGTGAAAACATTTAACCCTGTTTTTCCACCCAAATGATTGCCTTTTTGGCCCACCCCACTCCTATCCTGTGCCCATAAAAATATTTCAGCGGGCAGGGCAACAGAAGCAGCTGATGCAAGTGGTCGAGGATGCAAGCTGCTGAGATTCAGGTATATAAGCTGCTGAGTATTGGGGATACAAGCTACTGAGCAACAGGGTTACAAGCTGCTTAACATGAGGGACACACGTGGCTGAGCCTTGGAGACTACGCATAGACTGGGCTAACTTCAGGTGGTGCAGCTTCAGGGAAAGATCCCTTTCCTCTCCTACCACCCCCTTTCCAGTCCCCATCCCCCTGAGAGCCACATTTATCACCCGATAAAATCCTCTGCATACACTACCCTTCAAATAGTTCATGTGACCTGATTCTTCCTGGACAGCAAACAAGAACACGGGTGTCAAAAAGAACTGCAGGTTAAGTAAAATGAGCCACTTCAGTTTCTGCCCACGAAGGGGGTCAAAATCACGGGAACAGTCCCATCTCATACTGATGTATGGACTTCAGAGTAATGCGGCCTATGTTGATTTTCCAGGATTATTCTATTGATTGTTTTCTCCCTTACTCCCCCTATTTTCTCTTCATAGGTCATGAGACTTTACAACCTGCTGAAAATGAGCTTTCCTAATAACTTTGGACCTACCCATCAAGGAATAAATCATTCTAGCTGTGAGAGATCAGACAAAAATCTGAGACCAGAGACTAATTTTCTTCTAAAATGCTTTCTTTTTTGGAAGGACGACTACAAAGGTAAAGTACTGTCCTTACCACATCATCACAATGATACATGCATCAAAATGATTTGTGACTGATGATATTGTAACTACCCAATAGGTTCTTTCTGCCCACTGAGCTGACAAAACCAATTTACTGAGACCCATTCTGTAGGTTGCCTGTTGACTCTGATGATAGTTTATTTTGCTGTGCAGAAGCTCTTTAGTTTAATTAGATCCCATTTGTCTATATTGGCTTTTGTTGCTATTGCTTTTGGTGTTTCAGTCATGAAATCTTTGCCCATGCCTATGTCCTGAATTGCCTAGGTTTTCTTCTAGGGTTTTATGGTTTTAGGTCCTATGTTTAAGCCTTTAATCCATCTTGAGTTAATTTTTGTATAAGGTGTATATTTTCTTGCTAATTTGATACATTTACCATAATATAGTGACCTTCTTTATTTTTTTTAATAGTTCTTGTCCTATAATCTATTTTGTCTGATATAAGTATGGCAACTTCTATTCTGTTTTGGTTTCCATTGGTATAAAATATCTTTTTCATCCTTTATTTTTAGTATGTTTGTCTTCTTAAGTGAAGTGTGTTTCTTGTAGAGAACAGATGATTAATAATTCTTGCTTTGTATTCATTCAGCCATTCTATGTCTTTTCATTGGAGTATTTAGTCTATTTGCATTCAATGTTATTTTATATAAGTAAGAACTTGCCATTTTGTTAGGTTTTTCTTTCTTTCTTTTTTTTTTGTGGTTCTCTCTTCTTTCTTTCCTTCCTGTCTTCTATTTAGTAAAGGCCATTTTCTCTGGTGTTATGATTTAGTTTCTTGCTTTCATTTTTTGTGTATCCATCGTATGTTTTTTGGTTTGAGGTTACCATGAGATTTGCAAATACCATGTTATAATCCATTATTTTAAGCTGATAACAACTTAACACTGCTTGCATAAACAAACAAACAAGCATAATAAAAGCTAATAAAAACACTATGTCTTATCTTCATCCCCCTGCTTTTTAATTTTTTATTGTTTCTATTTATATTTTATTATATTGTATATGTCTTGAAATTCTGCTGTAGTTATTATTTTTTATTCGTTCATTGTGTAGTCTTTCTACTTATGATAGGAGTAGTTTACACACCAATATTATACAGGAGTATAAATTCTGTGTTTTTCTCTGTACTTACATTTGAGTTTTGTACATTCAGGTAATTATTTATTGCTCATTATTGTACTATTATTTTTCATTGACGTACTCCCTTCAGCATTTCTTGTAGGCCAGGTCTAGTGTTGATGAAATCCCTCAGTTTTTGTTTTTCTGGCAAAGACTTTATTTTTCCTTCTTGTTTGAAGAATATTTAGGCAGATATGCTATTCTAGGGTAGAAGAGTTCTTTTTTTTTTTTTTTTTTTTTTCTTTTTTCCCCAACACTTTAAATATGTCATGCAACTCTCTTCTGGTCTGTAAGGTTTCCACTAAAAAGTCTGTTTCCAGACTTCTTGCAACGTTATTGGATGTTATTTGCTTCTTTTCTCTGGCTGCTTTTGGAATTTTCCCATTATCTTTGACCTTTAGGTGTTTGATTATTAAATGATTAAAGGTAGCCTTTTTTTGGGTTAAATCTGCTTGGTGTTGTATAACCTTCTTGTGCTTGGATATTGATATCTTTCTCTAAGTTTGAGAAGTTTTCTGTTATTATCCCTTTGAATAAACTTTCTATCCTATCTATCCCTATCTCTACCTTGTCTCTATCTCTATCCCTATCTCTACCACCTCTTTAAGACCAATATTTTTTAGTTTTCTTTTTCGAGGTAATTTTCTTCATCTTGTAGGCATCATTGTGGGTATTTTTTTTTCTTCTTTTGTCTCCTTTGATGGTGTATTTTCAAAAAGCTTGTCTTCAAGTTCAATAATTTATTTCTTCTGCTTTATCAATTCTGCCATTAAAAGAGTCTGAGGTATTCTTTAGTATGCCAGTTGCAATTTTTTGTCTCCAGGATTTCTGCTTCATTTTAAGAAATTATTTCAATCTCTTTGTTAAATGAATTTGGTAGAATTCTGAATTCCTTTTCTGTGTTATCCTGAATTTTCTCAAGTTTTTTTTTTTTTTCAAAGTTCCTGTTCTGAGTTATCTTTCTAAAAGGCCACATATCTCTATTTCTCCAGGATCGGTCCCTGGTGGCTTACACAGTTCATCTGGCAAGATTATGTTTTTCTGGGTCACCCTGATACTTTTAAATGCTTATCAGTGTCTAGGCATTGAAGACTTCTGTATTTATTGTAGTCTTCGCAGTCTGGACTTCTTTGTACCCGTCTTTCTTGGGAAGGCTTTCCAGATATTCAATAATACTTGCATCTTGTTGTATTATGCTGTATCTGGTTTAGGTTGCACTACAAGCCCAGTAACGCTGCGATTCTTCCAGGCTTTTAGAGGTATCGTCTTGATGGTTTGGGCCAAGATCTGGGAGAATTCTCTAGATTACAGGCAGACTCTTGTTCCTCTTTCTTACTCTCTCTCAAACAAATGGAACCTCTCACTCTCTCTCTGTCTCTGTTCTGAGCCACCTGAAGCTGGGGGTGGACTGACATAATCACCCCTGTGGCTACCACTGCTATGACTATGCTGGGTCACACCTGAAGCCGGCACAGCACCAGGTCTTGCGCAAG
Organism: Macaca thibetana thibetana; assembly: GCF_024542745.1. Taxonomy (NCBI): domain Eukaryota; kingdom Metazoa; phylum Chordata; class Mammalia; order Primates; family Cercopithecidae; genus Macaca; species Macaca thibetana. The sequence continues at coordinate 89,434,550 of NC_065598.1, read as the reverse complement.
ACCTACTGTTACCACTTCCTTGCTACTGTCTGTGTTTGCTCAATGCTCTGGGGCTCTACAATGATCAGGTGGGAAACCCAACCAGGCCTGTGTCTTTACTTTCTGGGCACTGAGTTCCTCCCAGGCCCTGGGCAGGTTCAGATGTGCTATGCAGGAGGCAGGGACTAGAGGAAAAAACCTTAGTACTCCACCTGGTGTTTTATTTTACTGTCACTGAGCTGACATTCAGACCACAAGATGCCGTCCTTCCTACTCTTTCCTTCCCTTTCTAAAGGCAGAGGAGCCTCATCCTGTCTCCACCATCACCACCACAGGCCCATGGGGGTAAATGGTGGCTGTCCAGTGATTCAGCCTTCAGGGAAGTAAGCTCCCCTCTGGCCCAGGGCAGGTTAGAAATGTAACACTAGATCCAAGTCTTAGGATTTGGAATCCTAAGAGCATGCTTGGGAGCTCTATGACACTGTGGCTGAGGTGGTACCTAAGATGCAAGACAAAGTCACCTTCTCATTTCCCTCTGTTTTTATAAAGCATAGGGAATATCACTACATAGCCACCACAGGTAAAAATTTGTTGAGTATCACCCGAAGCCAGCAAGTCTCAGAGTTCCACCTACCCAAGGCCCTAGAAATAGTACCTGTGTGTTACTGCTGGTTATTAAGGGCCCAAGGACTCTTCAGTTAGCACGTGAGAAATGCTGCACAGACATGGTCGTTTCCTTCAAGGCAGCATTTCCCTTTTGGTCTAGGGTCTGTCTAGAAATGTCATCCAACAGCTAGGACCTGGAAACGGGGCCTCATGACTCTGACCTGTGCCCTATTGTTCTGTGGCTGAGCTGGCATCCAAGATGCAAGACAAAGTCCTCCCCATTTTCCCTCTCCTGTCCTCAACAAATGGAAGCAATATTTCTTTGAGCTGTGAGCTGTGCATCCTCAGGTTAGGGGAGGGGTGATGCCAGGCTTCCCTTTCCTGCTTCAGCTGGTATCTCAGTAAGTTGTGTGCCACCCCCCAGTCCACTAGCTCTGGGTCCAGTTTAGCTCTACACTCACATCTGATTTGCAGTCCTTGTGGCCTAGACTACCTTTCAAGTTTATTTAGAACCACGGAGCACTTTAGTCCACAGTGGTGAGGCTTGTGGGAACTGAAGTCACAGTTGCTGGGATTGGTGATTCACTTTTGTTGAGAGTTGGTTTGAATGCTCCCTCTGTGGGCAGGTGTCAGCTGCATTTGGTCTAGTTTTCCTTTCTTCTACAACAGGACAGCACTGAGATCAAGGCCTTATAATTGCTACATTCTCCTTCCCCCAGCTCACAGAAAGTCTCTCTGTACCACCTGCCACTACCTGGGGGTTGTGAGAGGGGTGGCTTCAGTGATTTCAAGACTGTTTTTTCTACCTTTTAAGTGCCCTTTCCATCAATATGAATTTAAAATCAGGTACTGTGAGTGCTCACCTGATATTTGGTTCTTATAAAGGTGATTTTTTGGTGTAAATATTGTCAAATTGATGTTTTTGTGTGTGGGGAACAATCAGTGGCCACTTCTATTGTGTCACCTTGTTCTGCCTTGTCCCTAAGTTCATCTTGCATATTCCTTTCCCCAGTCCTTGAATCAACCATTTGTCTCAGCAGCTTTTTTTTTTTTTTTCCCTTAATTGGAAAATGGCATTAGAAATCAAAATCTGGGTAGTAGGTGTGCTCATTGCTACTGGGGTGTCATTGCTTCTAGGTCTTCTTAGTGGACAAAGGTTGGAAATATATGTTTAGACCAATTTATGTATCTGTAATTATTTCTTTACTCATTAATCAGTATCTTTATTAAGCTAACCATGAGTTCACACTGATATCTCTATCACTATTCCAGCACCATTTGATTCATTCCAGTTTATCTATAATCTCCTCTTTCAGCAGTGAGAAAAATAACTTGCACTACTCACCATTTGCTTATTTGTTCCTGCAACCCTAGTATACATATATAATGATTTCAAAATTGTTAGCAGGTAACCCTGAGGGAAACAACTTTACCAACTAGTGAATAGTGCTGTGTTTTGTTTCTGGCCTTATAGTTTTCAATCATTTATAAAGTTACTGAGGTTAGTAACTTTCCCCTCACCTCCTTCAGTAAGGTTGTTTTATACATTTTCTAATAGAGTTAATTTGTTTCCATTATATTCTGCATTTAATCCTGTAGTCTGCTGACTTTCTAAAAGATATTTTAATTTTTGTATACATTAAATTTCTTTTTTTTTTGCTATAAATTTTTCTAGGTTTTGACAAGTGAATAGTGTCATGTATCCACTGTAATTTTATACAAAATAGTGCTATTTTTAAATTTCAAATGTTATCAAAAATGTAATTCTTTTTTAAAAAGAAAATCTTGAGGTGAATTATGGAATCTAATACCTAGTCGCCTAAGTATTTTCTGAGGGATGCTACTTATGTAACTCATAATGAGAAATATAACAATTATAATTTACCTTTTCAAAAGGTCACATACATTATCTCAAATAATTCTTGAAACAGTGTTAGGAGGAAGGTAGATCAAGTATTAATATACCCATTTCACAGAAGAGAAAACTAAAACTTTAAGGGATAAGATAAAGTTTCAAAATGATACAGCTAAAGGCCAAGCCTAAAACTCATGTCTTGTAGACATTCCTTTATTGTATTATTATATTTGTAAAATACTTTGGGTAAAATGTATTTTTTTTTTCTTTTTTCATTAGTTGATAGAGTACCAACTAGTTAGAAGAAGATAGAGACATTGTATTTTCTCAGATTTGGTTTTTATGATCTTATCTACTAACCCTACACTGGTTAATAGTTCTACATAAGAAGCCTGTTTAAGTAGGCTAGCCTCTGTATTAGTCTGTTCTCACATTGCTATAAAGAAATGCCTGAGACTGGGTAGTTTATAAAGAAAAGAGGTTTAATTGTCTCATGATTCTGCAGGCTGCACAAAAAGCATGGTAGCATCAGCTTTTGGGAAGGCCTCAGGGAACTTACAATCATGGTGGAAGGCAAAGGGGGAAGTAGAAACATCTTACATGGCTGGAGCAGGAGAAAGTGAAAGAGAAGAGAGATGCCACACACTTTTAAACAAGCAGATCTCCTCAGAAGTCATTCACTATACAGTACCAAGGGGGGATAGTGCTAAACCATTTATGAAAACTCCACTCCCTGACTTAATCACCTCCCACCAGGCCATATTTCCAACGTTGGAGATTACAATTCAACATCATATTTGGGCAGGGGCACAGATTCAAACCATATCATCCTACTCCAGACTGCTTCCAAATCTTAATGTTCTTCTCAAATTGCAAAACTCAAGCATGCCTTCCCAACAGTCTCCCAAAGTCTTAACTCATTCCAGCTTTAACGCAACAGTCCAAAGTCTAAAGTCTCATCTGAGACAAAGCAAGTCCCTTCCACCAATAGGCATGTAAAATAAAAAAACAAGTTAGTTACTTCCAAGATATGATGGGGTTATAGGCATTTGGCATATATTTTCTTTCTAAAAGGGAGATATTTGCCAGAAGAAAGGGACTACAGGCACTGTGCAAATCCTAAACCCAGCAGGGCCATCATTAAACCTTAAAGCTCCAAAATAATCTTTTTTCACTCCATTCCTCATATCCAGGGCACACTGCCGCAAGCTGTGGGCTCCCAGAGGCTTAGGAAGCTCTGCCTCTGTGGCTTTTCAGGGCTTGGCCCCCACAACTGCTCTCATGGGCTGCCGTTGAGTGACTGTGGCTTTTTTAGGCCCGTGGTACAAGCTGTCAGTGGTTGTACCATTCTGGGGTCTGGAGGATGGTGGCCCTCTTTTCACAGCTCCACTAGGCAGTGCCCCAGTGGGGACTCTGTGTGGGGGTTCCAACTCCACATTTCCTCTTCACACTTTACTAGTTAGAGGTTCTCCATGTGGGCTCTGTCTCTGCAGCAGTCTTGTTTCTGGATATTTAGGTTTTTTTTTTTCATACCAGAGGTCCTGAAGACTCATATTTTACATTCTGTGCACTTGTGAGCTTAACACTATATAGAAGCTGCCAAGGCTTATGGATTGCACTCTCTGAAGCAGCAGTCCAAGCTGTACCTGGGTCCTTTTTAACCATGGCTGGAGTTGAAGGGACTAGGATGTGTGGGTAGCAGTGTCCTGAAGCTCTGCAGGGCTGTGGGGCCCTGAGCCTCTCCCAGGAAACCATTCTTCCCTCCTAGACCTCTGGGCCTGTGATGGGAGGGGCTACTCCGAAGGTCTCTGAAATGCCTTTGAGGCCTTTTTTCCTATTGTCTTGGCTATCAGCATTTGCCTTCTTTTTGGGACATAGACTCAAACTACATCATACTCCAACACTGTTTTGTGAAAATCAAGCCCTAAACAGTTAATTTAAAACAGCTGAAATGAGTGTCTAATGAAAAGGGGGATAGATTAACTACTTGTTAGAGCAGTCTCAAAATATAATAGTGTTTTTACCTTGCTTTGTGATATTCCCACAACAATAGTTTTGGAATGTTTATTGGTTATAGTTGAAAACATCAGCGAAGCTTGTGGCTCCTAAAATTGGCATGAACTAGAGTAAAGATAATTGGATTTAAAAAATGATAATAATGAAAACCAGAGAATATTAACCTATTAATTTACAGTGTTATAGTTAAGATATTGCTTTTCATTTGAATTTAAAAACAGTATTCCGTGATTTATTCCCCCTGACTTTCTCTTGCGGCTTTCAAACATATGTTTTCCAGTGATACAGGAGATGCTTCCTGAATCCAAGAAATATATTTATTACTGATTATCAACTGCAGCAGTCATTAGTGCTGCTTACTGAATAAGTCTGGCTGTTTTCTTCTAGGCACATGGTAAGATTGCATTTTTTAAAATATACTTTAAGTTCCAGGATATGTGCAGAATGTGCAGGTTTGTTACACAGGTAAATGTATGCCATGTTGGTTTGCTGCACCTATCAACCTGTCACCTAGGTATTAAGCCCCACATGCAACAGCTATTTGTCCTATGCTCTCCCTCCCCTCACCCCCACTGACAGGCCCCAGTGTGTGTTGTTTCCCTCCCTGTGTCTGTGGGTTCTCATTGTTCAACTCCCACTTATGAGTGAGAATATGTGGTGTTTGGTTTTCTGTTCCTGTGTTAGTTTACTGAGGGTGATGGCTTCCTGCTTCATCCATGTCCCTGCAAAGGACATGATCTCATCCTTTTTAGGGCTGCATAGTATTTCATGGTATATGTGTACCACATTTTCTTTATCCAGTCCATCATTGATGGGCATTTGGGTTGGTTCCATGTCTTTGTTATTGTGAATAGTGCTGTAATAAACATACATGTGCATTTGTCTTTATAAGATAATAATTTATGTTTTGGGGGTATGTACCTAGTAATGGGATTGCTGGGTCAAATGGTATGTCTGGTTCTAGATCCTTGAGCAATCATCACACTGTCTTCCACAATGGTTGAACTAATTTACACTCACACCAACCATATAAAAGCATTCCTACTTTTCCACAGCTTCACCAGCATCTATTGTTTCTTGACTTTTTAATAATCACCATTCTGACTGGCATGAGATGGTATCTCATTGTGGTTTTTATTTCCATTTATCTAATGATCAGGGATGTTGAGCTTTTTTACATATGTTTGTTGGCTGCATAAATGTCTTTTTTTTGAGAAGTGTTTATGTTCTTTGCCCACTTTTTGATGATTTTTTTTTCTCGTAAGTTTGTGTAAGTTCATTGTAAATTCTGGATATTAGACATTTGTTGGGGTAGGCTGCAATAATTTTCTCCCATTCTGTAAGTTGCCTGTTCACTCTGATGATAGTTTATTTTGCTGTGCAGAAGCTCTTTAGTATAATTAGATCCCATTTGTCAATTTTAGCTTTTGTTGCAATTGCTTTTGGTGATTTCATTATAAAATCATTGCCCATGCCTATATCCTGAAAGATATTGCCTAGATATTCTTCTACGATTTTTGTGGTTTGGGGTTTTAAATTTAAGTCTTTAATTTATCTTGAGTTAATTTTTGTATAAGGTATAAGGAAGGGGTCTAGTTTCAGTTATCTGCATACAGTTAGCCAGTTTTTTCCAGTACCATTTATTAAATAGGGCATCCTTTCCCCATTGCTTGTTTTTGTCTGGTTTGTTGAAGATCAGATGGTTGTAGATATGTGGTCTTATTTCTGAAGTCTCTATTCTGTTCCACTGGTCTATATGTCTGTTTTGGTACCAGTACCATGCTGTTTAGGTCACTGTAGCCTTGTAATATAGTTTGAAGTCTGGCAGTATGATGGTTTGAAGTCTGACAGCATGATGTCTCCAGCTTTGTTCTTTTTCCTTAAGATTGACTTGGCTATACAGGCTCTTTTGTGGTTCTATATAAATTTTAAAGTGTTTTTTTCTAATTCTTTGAAAAAATGTCAATAGTAGTTTGATGGGAATAGCATTGAATCTGTAAATTACTTTGGGTAGTATGGCCATTTTCATGATATGATTCCCCCTATCCATGAGGATGGAATGTTTTTCCATTTGTTTGTGTCCTTTCTGATTTTTTTTTTTTTTTTTTTGAGCAGTAGCTTGTAGTTCTCCTTGAAGAGGACCTTCTCATCCCTTGTTAGATGTATTCATAGGTATTTTCTTCTCTTTGTAGCAATTGTGAATGAGAGTTCAGTCGTGATTTGGCTCTCTGCTTGTCTACTGTTGGTGTAATGTAATGCTTGTGACTTTTGCACATTGATTTTGTATCTTGAGACTTTGCTGAAGTTGCTTATCAGCTTAAGGACCTTTTGGGCTGAGATGATGGCATTTTCTAAATATAGGATCATGTCATCTGCAAACAGAGACAATTTGTTCTTTTCTCCTTTATGACTGGGTGTGACCCAATGACCAGCTTTATCAATGGACTGTGAGTGGAAGAAACAAGTCTCCCCTCTGAATATGCATTGTTTTTTCAAACCCTCTAAACATTGATTTTCCTTATGACATGGTGACTAGCAAAATTCAAGACAGTGTCTGCTCTGTAAACTTTGGTTCTTGAGTGACAATGATGAGAAATTTTGTCTACAGATCCATGTTGAGCATGTAGTGTGAGGGATAAATAAACTTTTTTTTGTTTTAAGCCTATGTTTCTGCCCCACAACCTAGGTGATTCTGAGTGATAAACATTGCAAACATCCAGGCAACATACAGTTGAATTTCAGGACATGCTAATTCATTTATTTATTCATTCAACCCATTTATTGTGTATCAGCAGATGCCATGCTAGGCTTTAATTTGCAAAGCTCAAAAAGATATGGTTGCTGTTCTCAAGCAGATCATAGTTTGGTGGGAGAGAAATAGAACTAAACAAATAAATAAAACTTAACATGAAAGGAAATAAAATGCTGTGTATGCAAAGTGCTATAAAAACACAGATTAGGGAACAATTACCTAGGAATAAAGAAAGAGAATGTGACATTTGAATTGTGTCTTGAAAGAGGTGTAGAATTTTTGCAGGTAGATATAGCTTGGAAAGAAAGTATTTTAGGCTAGAGGAATATTCTGTGTAAATGCTGTAAAAGATCAATAATTTAAAAAAAAAAAAGTTTTTTTTTTCTTTACTTCCAGCTGTATGAACAGTTCTGAAATTCAAAGCTAGAGATTATATTGATACTTCAACTGACTTGCAAGATAAAACAGTTGGTAGCATATATTTTATATGTATATTGTATTTATACCTTTATATGCATACTTACACACATATACATTTAAGTAAGCAATTTAATCTGTTTTTAACTTTAATTTTAAGTTCAGGGGTACATGTGGAGGGTGTGCAGGTTTTTTACATAGGTGAATGTATGTCATTTTTTTTTTTTTGTACTGATCATTTCATCCCCTAGGTATTAAGCCTAGAACACATTAGTTATTTTTCCCAAACCTTTTTCTCCTCCCGCACTCCATCCGCTGATAGGTTCCAGAGTCTGCTGTTCCCCTCTATGTATCCATATGTTCTCATCATTTACTCCCACTTATAAGTGAGAACATGTGGTATCTGGTTTTCCCTTTCTGCATTAGTTTGCTAAAGTTAATATTCACCACCTCCATCCATGTTACTGTAAAGAACATGATATCATTCTTCTCTATGGCCATGTAGAATTCCATGGTGTACCTGTACCATATATTTCTATTTAGTCTACCATTTATGAGCAATTAGGTTGGGTCTATGTCTTTGCTATTGTGAATAGTGCTGCAATTAACATATATGTGCTTGTGTCTTTATAATAGAACAGTTTGTATTTTTGGAGGTATATACCCAGTAATGGGATTGCTGGGTCAAATGGTATTTCTGACTTTAGGTCTTTAAGGAATTGCCACACTGCCTTCCAGAATGGTTGAATTAATTTACACTCCCACCAACAGTATATAAGCATTCCTAGTTCTCCACCACCTTGCAAAGATCCGTTTTATTTTTTGTTTTTTGTTTTGTTGTTTTTTTGACTTTTTAATAGCCATTCTAACTGGTGTTAGCTGGTATCTCATTGTGGTTTTGATTTGCATTACTCTAATGATCAATGATGTTGAGGATTTTTTTTTCCTATGCTTGTTGGGCACATGTATGTCTTCTTTTGAAAAGTGTCTGTTCCTGTCTTTTGCCCACGTTTTAATGGGGTTGTTTGTTTTTTCTTGTAAATGTGTTTAAGTTCCTTACAGATGCTGAATATTAGACCTTTGTCAGATGCATAGTTTGTAAAAATTTTCTCTAATTTTGTAGATTGTCTGTTTACTCTGTTGATAGTTTATTTTGCAGAAGCTCTTAAATTAGATTCCATTTGTCAATTTTTGCTTTTGTTGCAGTTGCTTTTGTAATCTTTGTCGTAAAATCTTTGTCTGTGCCTATGTCCTGAATGGTGTTGCCTAGGTTGTCTCCCAGGGTTTTTATAGTTTTGGGTTTTACATTTAAGTCTTTAATCCATCTTGAGTTATTTTTTGTATATGGTGTAAGAAAGGGGTCCAGTTTCAATTTTCTGCATATAGCTAGCCAGTTATCTGAGCACCTTTTATTGAATAGGATGTCCTTTCCCCATTGCTTGTTTTTGTCAGGTTTGTCAAAGATCAGATAGTTGTAGGTGTGCAGTCTTTTTTACTGGTTCTGTGTTCTGTTCTATTGGTCTTTGTATCTGTTTTCATAACAGTACCATGCTGTTTTCATTGCTGTAGCCCTCTAGTATACTTTGAAGTCAGGTAGCATGATGCCCCCAGCTTTGTTCTCTTTACTTATGATTGCTTCAGCTGTTTGGGCTCTTTTTTGTTTTCAAATGAATTTTAAAATAGTTTTCTCTAGTTCTCTAAAGAACATCAATGGTAGTTTAATGGGAATAGCATTGAGTCTATACATTGCTTTGGCCAGTATGGCCATTTTAATGATATTGATTCTTCCTATCTATGAGCACGGAATGTTTTTTCACTTGTTTGTGTCATCTCTGAGCAGTAGTTTCTAGTTCTCCCTGTAGAGATATTTTACTTCCCTTGTTAGCTGTATTTCTAAGTATTTTATTCTTTTCATTGCAAATTTAAATGGGACTTCGTTCATGATTTGGCTCTTGACTTGACTGTTGCTGGTGTATAGAAATGCTAGTGGCTTTTGAACATTCATTTTATATCCTTACTGAATGGGCAAAATCTGGAAGCATTCCCCTTGAAAACTGGCACAAGACAAGGATGGCCTCTCTCACCATTTCTATTCAACATGGTATTAGAAGGTCTGGCCAATGCAATCAGGCAAGAGAAGAAAATAAAGAACATTCAAATAGGAAGAGAGGAAGTCAAACTATCACTGTTTGTGGATGACATAATTCTATATCTAGAAAACCCCATCATCTCAGCTCAAAAGCTTCTTATGCTGCTAAGCAACTTCAGCAATTTAATATTTTATAGCACTCATAGGAAATGGAGATATGTGATTATGTGACTCAAGTCTCTCTCCCTACCTTAGTGTAACCTCCACAATGTCAGGAAAGAGTCCCATTTTGTTTAACCTTACATGAAATGCCATTGCTTTGCACGGTGCCATCCCACAGTAAATACACAATGACTGTTGAATAAATAAGCACTTATGATTCTTAATGAATTATATCATCTAATGTCATAGGTAGTTTATGAGATGTTTGACCCTCTTATTTTAATTGAATTTTCAAAACATCTACTTTCTGTTTTAATGACATTATACCTAACCTACTGAAATATCTTTTCTTCAAAATAGTTCCTCAGGGAACTCTTCTGATGCTCTTATCTCACGTAATATGTCAGGAAACGAAGCTAGAAGCTTTGAATCCCTCTATCTCTCTATCCCAGACTATATGTTCTGTTAGGGAAGATAGTCTTTGAAGTAGTTACGCAGTTTGTATTGAATTTGACAAACATATCCAAGAAACTGAAGTTTGAAGAAAAACAATGACCAAGTGCTCACAGTTTATATTTCTTACTCTCTGATTTGTCTTGATCAAATTTTAATCAGGCTATTCTGTGCCACATAAGCTCTTGAACTTTGGCTTGCTCAATCTGAACAAGCACTGAAATGCAGAATGTCCACCTTAAACGGTGTTTTAATTTTATATGTCAACTTGGCTAGTTATCCAGATCTTTGGTCAAACATTATTCTGGATGTTTCTGTGAATATGTTTTTTATATTTTATTTTTTGATGAGATTAACATTTAAACTGTGTACGTTGAATAAAGCAGATTACTCTCCATATATAAGTGGGTCTCATTCAATCAGTTGAAGGTCTTAATAGAACCAAGACTGACTTCCCCAGAGCAAGAAGAAATTTTGCCAGCAGTCTCAAACAGCATCTCTTTCCTGAGTCTCCAGCCTGCTAGCCTACCATGCAAATTTTGGTCTTACAAGCCTCCACAATTGTGTAAGCCAATTCATTAAAATTAAAATCTCTTTCTCTCTCTCTCTCTCTCCCCCCCCCCCCCCCCCCCCCACACACACACTCTTGCTCTCTCTCTCTCTCTCTCTCTGTTGGTTCTCTTTGTCTGGAGAATCATGATGAAAAAGCAACGAATCCTAAAAATTGAAATGGGGTGACCATAGTGAGAATCATTTCCTATCAGATCATCCTGGACATGCTGTTTCCTTTCAATCTTTTGACTTATTTCACCTCGTCATTTCTGGCTAGCTCTATAGGAACTCCCTTTTTTAAAAGAAAAAGAAAAAAGAAAAAGAAAAGAAAAGAAAAAAACATTTTATTTCTGTTTGATTTTAAGACAGTTTCAGATCCTGAGATCAGAGTATTTTTCTTATTGCAATTGTCTTTTTGAAAAAAGTTTCTTCTTACATAAACCTGGATTTGTTTTTATTTGATACAAGAAGTTATGAAAGCAGAAAATGAAGATTAAAATTTAAATATAGGGATGAGTTGAGGGGAAATTAGGGATAAATGCAAATGAACACCACCACCAACAAAATGTTAGAAGCAACCATTAAAGATGGGAATACAAACAAATTTAAGATATACCTGAAGAAAAAAATAGACAAAAGGATACAAACAACTAAGGCAAAGAGGTTACATAGTTGTTTTTTGGTTAAGTATATGTTTTTGGTCCCCTAAATAAGCATGATATATGTTCAATGAAGGCTAGCCTAAAGAGACTGTTTAGATCATACAGAAGTCCCCCCTTATCTGTGGGGGATACATTACAAGATGTGTTTTGCATGCCTGAAACTGCAGATAGTACCTAACTCTATATACAGTTTTTTTCCTATACATACATATCTATGCCAAGTTTAATTTAGAAGTTAGGCAGAATAAAAAATTAACAACAACCAATAATAAAATACAACCATTATAACACTATGCTGGAATAAAAGTTTTGTGAATGTGGTCTCTCTCTCTCTCGAAATATCTTCCTGTAATATATTTGGTGCATCAACCTAATACTCACCTATTTTTAATAAGGGTAACTGTATCTGAAATCATAGAAAGCAAAACCACGAATAATGGGGGACTACTGTATTTAGAGAATTGTTCTCAAGATTACTTACTGAATATATACATTATCCTGTTTGTAATAGAAACAGGTGGTAATGGCCTCATTAAACCACTGGTGAATACCTTAATTTTAGTATGCTTAATGGAATTAAAGTGGAACTCCCATAATACTCATGGAAGAAATTATACAAGTGTCCATATTCTATACCTGAAACAGAAAAAAAAAAAATGAGAGAAAACATTTTATGCTTCACCCGGGAAAATGTTTTGAATTTCTTTAGACAAAAAGAAATTAAAAACCATCTTTACATGATATGTCAAATGTACTATCTTGCAGTTTGTAAATAGAATGGAGGGTGAAATGCAATAATTTTACAAAAAGTAGGAACAGACTTCTTTCTGGTATAAAGGCAGAGTGATTTTTTAGGCCACAGCTATCCTACCACACAAATGCTGTCATCCCTCAACAGACATTACTCAGGTAGGAATGGATACATCCCAGGCAGCAATTCCACGCTGAAAACTGCTCTCAAGAGAATGTTTGATTGGGACTTGTTACAATTTTTGCCAAATCTGTTTCAAGAATGTAGTAAAAAAAAAAAAAAAAAAAAAAAAAAAAAGTGCAGCCTTAAACCCATTAATTAGTTTTCATGTATATTTCAGTGAGGGCAAAATGTCAGACACACATAGTAATTAGAAGAGAGTTCTTTTCATTAACTGTAATGAATGTTGACTCTTCATGTTTCATTAACATTACTTCTGCTGACTAGGGAATTCATCAAAAGAACAGAAAGGATCATCAGTCTACACAAGATAATGTATTCTGGGTGTGGGAGGAGGATTGATACTTTGAAATATATTTCACCGGCCTGTCGCGATAGCTCATGCCTGTAATCCCAGCACTTTGGGAGGCCAAGGTGGGTGGATTACCTGAGGTTGGGAATTCGAGACCAGCCTGACATGGAGAAACCCCATCTCTACTAAAAATACATAATTAGCTGGGCATGGTGGCACATGCCTGTAATCCCAGCTATTCAGGTGGCTGAGGCAGGGGAATCTCTTGAATCTGGAAGGCGGAGGTTGCGGTGAGCAGAGATTGCACCATTGCACTCCAGCCTTGGCAACAAGATGGAAACTCCGTCTCAAAAAAAAAAAAAAGTAAAGAAAAAAAATATATATATAACTCTAGAATCAAGTAAATTTCAATTGCCTCAATGGCAGGAATATAAGGGTCAGGAGAAAACTTGAGAAGTGATTGTCTCCTGGTCTCAATGTTGGGAGTAGTTCCTATCATTTTCTTAATTATCTATCTAATGCCCTGTGCTTATTGAAGAATCCACCATTACTTTTCTCAAAAGCAACAGCTATAAGACAACATGTTTGCTTAAAGGAAATCTCTGTGGTCAATATTTACTTCAAGTATGGGTGAATGTTCCCGGTATACCTCCTTCAACATGGAGGGGGATAATCTGATCCTTTGTTTTTCTTTAGTTTATGCTGCATTTACATTGGGCTGAATGGTTTCTGGGAAGGCTGAAGGATGGAAGCCCAAGGAATTGGAAAGATCTCTCAGAATATAGGATACCCATCTTCCTAACCACTGTGCTATTTAATAAATCCAAAGTCTGAGTAGATACTTGATTTTAGGGGAGTGCTGGCAGAATAGAGTGATCTGTGTAACTAACAAGTTCATTTTGAAAAACTTTCTTTGAGATACAAATTGGAAAAAGTAAAAGATGTGCTTTGCTGGACCAAGATGTAAAAATTCTCTATATATGTCAAAAAAATTTGCCAAAATTGTCTGGATACGGTACCTCATGCCCGTAGTCCCAGCACTTTGGGAGGCCAAGGCAGACAAATTACTTGAGGTCAGGAGTTTGAGACCAGTCTGGCCAACATGGTGAAACCCCGTCTCTACTAAAAATACAAAAATTAGCCAGGCATACTGGCACATGCCTGTATTCCCAGGTACTCAGGAGACTGAGGTAGGAGAATCACTTGAACCGGGGATGGGGAGGCTGCAGTGAGCAGAGATTGTGCCACTGCACTCCAGCCTGGGCAACAGAGCAAGACTCCATCTCAAAAACAAACGAACGAGCAAACAATTAGCCAAAATTAGTAAAAGGGAGGCAAAAGGGCTGAATACAAGATTTGGCAAGGTTTTTATGACCTGTGTAAGTCAATGAACTTAAATGGATTTTTATCAGATTATTTTCCTTCAGATGAACTACTTAAGTGTAGATTTTTGTAATGCCCATAGAGCTATTAACTTTGCCAAAAGGCGTTGCTTCTCAATACAGAAAAGGCAAGTGCTAAAAACATTTATTTTGAAGTCATTTTGCTTATGATTGATTCTTGATTTCATCTCTTATTAGCTGTGTGAACTTGGACAATGAGGTGAATCATACCTCATCTGTGAAAGGATCATGATAATAGTATCTACCTCATGGGGCTATTGCAGAATGAGATGATGAGATGCTAGTTTTAAAGTGCTCAGCATAGCAAGCACTCTATATATGGCAATGCTTGTAAAGAAAAAGGGAAGAAGAGAAGGAAGTGAAGGAAGAGGAGGAGAAGGGCTTCTACTATTAAGGCTACCTTAATTTAGTCTGTGGTACATCATGGATATAGATAATGAACTCTTCCAAAAGGAAAAGTTTCAAGGATTTTAAAGGCTGTAATTTCCAAATGGTATACATATGTTCCTTATAATATAACTTTCAAATATTTTTTAAATTTTAGTAAACTATATTCAAATATAAATTGAAATATACTTCCTTCATTGAAGATGTGTCCCATTGAATTTCCTGCAATATATAAAGCATTATGACTTTTGCAAACAGTTTTTCTTTTGCTAAAATTTGGCATATCACTTAGTATTCACTTATACTATGCTTTATTATTATAATTATATTGTTATAATTATACTATGCTTATACTATTATAAAGTAAAAGACAACACAATTAGATGTGTCAGAAAAATATCACATTTAAAAACAATTGAGCTCAGGTTTAATTTTATTTAAAGATTAAGAGAACAATGAAAATAACAACTAAATAAAACTTTTGGGTATATTCACTGGTATTCTTTTTTTTTTTTTCACAGCTTTAGCATGTATTTCACATACCATAAAATTCACACATTTGAAGTATAAGTTCAGTGTTTTTTAGTATATTTACAGAATTATGCAACTATCACTCCAAGCTAATTTTAACATTTTGCCAATACTATAGCTATTATTCACCAACCCCCATCCTCTATAGACTGACCTATTCTGGGCATTTCATTTAAATTTTATCATATTACATGTGGTGCTTTGTCAGTGATCTCTTTCAGTTAGCATAATGTTTTCAAAGTTAATCCAAGCTCTAGCATGTATCAGTACTTCATTTCTTTTTACTAATGAACTTCTTTGTATGGATATGCCACATTTTATCTATTATCAATTAATCAATATTTGGATAATTTCCACTTTTGGACCTTTATAATAATGATGGTATTAACATTCTTGTGCAATTTTTTAAGTGTACATATGTTTTTATTTCTCTTGGATACATACCTAGGAGTAAATTTGCCGGGTCATATGGTAACCTTATGTTTAACATTTTAAGAAATGACTAAATATTTTTCAAAATGACTTCACCATTTTACATTCCCACCGACAATATATGAGAGATCTGTTTTTCCATATCCCTGTCAGCACTTGTTATTATCTGTCTTTTTAATTCTAACCATCCTACAGGGTGTAAAGTGGTATCTCATTGTGGTTTTGATTTGAATTTCCCTGATGACAAATGATGTTGAGCATCTTTTCACATGCTTATTGGTCATATTTATCTTTTTTGGAGACATGCTTTTTCAGGTACTTTGGTAATTTTAAACTTAGGCTATTTGTCTTTTTATTGTTAAAACGTAAGGATTCTGTATATATTCTGGATAACAATATCTTATCCAAACTATGATTTACAAATATTTTCCCCCATTTTGCTTGTTATTGCTGAATGTTCTGTTAGGATGCTTCTGCTTTCTTCCCTCCTGTAGGATGGGAGTGAATCAATATCTTTGTGTGGTAGAACAATTGAACATATGGGCTCTAAGTCAGTTAGTCCTGAGTGAAGTGTGGGCTTAACCACCTCTGTGATAGTGAACAAGTCCTTCCTTTCTGACATCAAACATCTTCATTTATAAGATGAAATTAATAATACCAGTGTGTTCCTCATAAATTCATTGTGAGAAGTTACATTACTGAATGAAGTAACACATGTAGTATAGGGCCTGGCCCATAGTAAATGCTCAGTAAATTCTAGCTGCTATAAGTATTATAACTTAGTATAACATACACATTAATATAATCAGAGAAAAATATTCCTTTGGATACCCCAAAGTGTAACAGCCTGAATTCTAATTTTGAAATCCCTTTTTATGAAGAATAAGCTGAATAAGAAGTTTGTCACATATTCACATACAATTTTTCATCCAAAGTACTCAATACCGTTTTTTTTTTTTTTTTTAAAAAAGAGACACACAGGGATTTGCTTTTTTCTATTCTCCTTTATTGACAGATTTTTCTCTAAGAAGGTAGCTGACCATGGAAACCAATTAATCTGTCTCTTGAGGCAAAGCCATCATTTGCAAAATAATGTACTCAAGTACCCACCCCAAATGCTCCAGAACAGCAAGAAGGGAGAAGACAGTGTTTTCTTTGAATTTCCTCTGATGAAGACAGTTACTGGGAAGCACATATGTAGCTCTGTGTGAGTGTGTGTATGTAAATGCACATGTAGTAGGAGGGGACACGTAATTCAGTCATTCTTACATACCTCCCTGAAGCTTTCCGAAAAGATTTTATGTGCATTATGTGTTGTATGAGAACTCATTTAGACACACACATTTACTTGCTGCACATTTTGTGTTTTCCTCTGTGTTCATGGACATTTCATTTCCTCTTGGCTTCTCTAGCGCCTAGCGCAGTGCATTAATAGAGTAGAAAATGTGAATTAATACCTAGAAATAGTATAAAGTGGCTCATAGCATGGATTTTGGAGTTAATGATAAGCTGGATTCCAATACTGCCACTTACTGGCTCTATGATTTGGTTTAATTCTTTAACTTACCGGAGTCCCAGTTGTTTTAACCATAAAATTTAATTAATAACATATAAGCCATAAGTTGTTTTGAAATTTAAATGAGGTAATGTGGGTGAAGTACATGCCAAGGTGCCTTGCTTGGCATATAGTAGGCACTCAATGAATGATAGTGATAAGAACCAAGGGTATGTTTATTTATTTAATAAATGCATAGTAATTTACTGATCACAATATTGAGGATTTATTTATTTAATACAATTTTCAAATACGATGCTAGACATCGAGAATGCAAAGATAAGACACAGTATCAGTCCTCAATAGACTTCTAGTAGGGTGGAGGAAGTAGCAAAATAAAACAACTAAAAGCTATACAATTAGGTAAGTACTATGGTAGGAATCTGTGGATGGTTCAATAGGGGTCTATAGATGGGCCCTCAGGATACAGTTGAACTTGACTGAAATTACCATATTTTTCTGACATTTCATTAAGAAAATGATCAAACATAGAAAAAAATCAAATAATTGTAAAATAAGCATCTATATGCTGACCGCCATACTCTCCAGTTAATATTTTGCTATGGTTACTTTATTACCTATCTAAGCATTTCTACATTTCTCTATCCAGCCACTAAATCTATTTTATTTTAAATGCATTTTAAAATAAGTTGCAACTATCAGTATACTTTACTCTGACAAATACATGTTATTAAACAAGTTTAATATTTGTTTATGTTTTCTTTTATGAGGTAAAATTTGAATAGTGACACACACACACACACCTTAAGTATAATGCTTGAGGACTTTTGACAAAATGTAACATCTATGGAATACAAGTGTTATCAAGATCTAGATCACTACCTCATAAAGTTCCTTAAGGTACTTCCCAGCCAATCCCTTTCCATAACCCTAAACTTCCATCCTCTAACATCAAATATGATCTGATATTTGTAGGGAAGAAAAAGTAATATATTTTCCTCACCCATCACAAGGTTCATGGCTGAGATCCCTATAGCAAAAGACAAATTAATAAGAGAAAAAGATATAAATTTATTTGACATTAGTTTTATATGACACAGGAGCCTTCAGAAATTAAGACCGAAAGAAACAAGAAAATCTGAGTACTTTTAGGGACAGTCATGTAGAAATATGATTGGAGGACAAAAGGATATGATCTAATGGTAATAAGCTGGGCTGAGGAGGGACTTTACCAAGGCCTGTTTTATCAGACTATTCTCTGTCTCTGTCTTCATTCCTTTCCTGTGGGTGTAGGGAGGACCCATTTGGAATGAGAGTCTTATAAACTATTTCAAGGGATGCTTAGCTGGGTTGTATGGCCCACTTCAGAAATAAAGGGATGAGGGGAGTTCTAGTTTCAATGGCCCACTTTAGGAGAGAGGGGGTAGGAGAAGGTCAGAGAGATCTTTCTGCTTCTATTTTGTTTAATTTCCTCCGGCTTAAAATACTCAATGTGCGAACTATGTGCCATATTTTGGGTAACATGTCCTGAACCCCATCATTTTTTAAAATATAGAGTATTTTAGCCTTTTTAGAACTTTATATAAATGAAATCACAGAGAATTGTATTATTTTATGTAAGGCTTCTTTCACTCAAAGTAATGTTTTTGATATAGATCCATGTTTTTCCAGGTTTATCAAAGTTGTTGCATGTATTATCAGTGTGTTCATTTTTTAATTTTAAAGATCACACAACATCAAATTTACCATCTTAACAATGTTTGAGTTTAGAGTTGAGTAGTATTAAGTACATTCACATTGTCATGCAATGGATCTCCAGGACTTCTTCATCTTACAAAACTAAAACTCTATACCCATTAAGCAACATTTTATTTCCCCCTTCCTCAGGCCCCTGGAAACCACTATTTTGCTTTTTTGTTTCTATAAATTGGATTACTTTAGAAACCTCATGTAAGTGGAATCATACATTTGTGACTGAATTATTTCACTTAGCATAATGTCTTCAAGGTTTATTCATGTTGTAGTATGTGATAGGATTTCCTTTTTTAAGGCTGAATAATATTCCATTATATGTATAGACCACATTTTGTTTATTCATTAATCCATGGACACTTGGATTGCTTCTACCTCTTGGCTACTGTAAATAATGCTGCTATGAATATGGACATGCAAATATCTCTTTGACATACTGAGTTGTATGGTACTTATATTTTTAATTTTTTAAGGAAACATTCGTAGTTTTTCACAGCGGCTGTAACATTTTACATTTTCACCAACACTGCATGTATTAGGGTTCTCCAGAGAGAAGGAACAAATAGGATATATGTATATATGACAGGGAGTTTATTAAGGAGAATTGGCTCACACAATCACAAGGTAGGACATGATAGGCCATCTGCAGACTGGGGAAGAAAGAAGCCAGTAGAGGCTCAGTCTGAGTCCAAAAGCCTCAAAAGCAGGGAAGCTGACAATGCAACCTTCAATCTGTCGCCAAAAGCCTAAGAACCCCCAGCAAAACACTGGTATAAGTCCAAGAGTCCAAAGGCCAAAGAATCTGGAGTCTAATGTCCAAGGGCAGGAGGAACAGAAGGAGCATCCAGCATTGGCGAAAGATGAAAGCCAGAAGACTCAACCAGCCAACTTATCCCACCTTCCTACACCTGCTTTGTTCTAGCTGTGGTGGCAGCCAATTGTATGGTCCCCACCCACATTGAGGGTGGGTCTTCCTTTCCCAGTCCACTGACTCAAATGTCAATCTCCTTCGACAATACCCTCACAGACACACCCCAGAAAAAATACTTCACCAGCCATCTAGTCATCCTTCCACCAAGTTCACACCCAATATTAACCGTCACAGTGCATATAAGTTCCAATCTCTCCACATCATTGTCACCATTTGTTATTTTCTGTTATTTTCTATAGTAACCATCCTATCAGATATGAAGTAATGTTTCATTGTGGTTTTCATTTGCATTTTTTAATGAATAGTGATGTTGAGCATCTTTTCATATGTTTGTTATAAATTTGCATATCATCTTTAGGGCAATGTATTCAAGTCCTTTGCCCATTTTTAAATTTAGTTATTAGAATTTTGTTGTTGAGTTGTAGAGTGTATTCATTGGGGTTCTCTAGAAGGACAGAGCGTGTGTATGTATATATATATATACACACACACATACACACATACACACACACACATATATATATATACACACACACATACACACATATATACACATACATAGCGAGAGAGTTTATTAAGTATTAACTTACATGATTACAAGGTCCCACAATAAGCTGCCTGCAAGCTGAGGGGCAAGGAGAGCTAGTCCAAGTCCCAAAACTGAAAAATTTGAAGCACAATGTTCGAGGGCAAGAAGCATCCATCATGGGAGAAAGATGTAGGCTGGGAGGCTAGGCCAGTGTCTCCTTTTCACATTTTTCTGTCTGCTTTATATTCGCTGGCAGCTGATTAGATTATGCCCACTAGATTCAGGGTGGATCTGCCTTCCCCAGGCCACTGACTCAAATATTAATCTCTTTTGACAACACCCTCGCAGACACACCCAGGATCAATACTTTGCATCCTTCAATCCAATAAAGTTAACACTCATCATAACTCCACCCGTTGTCAACTTGAATCCATACACACCTGGGATTATACATAATCTTCAAATAAAGACAATAATAAGGTCATAATTTTGCCTAACATAATACAGTTATCCTTCATACAACCAGAAACACACCAATCCCCAACTCAAATGCTATTACATTAACAATACTTAAATGCTGATATGAAGTCACTAAATCTTATGTCACATGAAGAAGGAAAAGGAAATACAATGAAGATATTTTCTTAGTACAAGTGTATACATGCATAAACATGTTTTTAGCAAAAGAAAGAAGAAATACTAATGACAATTACAGCCCACGTTTTTGCAGCTGGTCACGTGATCATAGCTGGTATTGATAACTACCTTCTTCTACTACCCATTCTGTATTCCCTTTGCTTTCCGCAAGCACCTCAGCAGGTTGTGTTTTACTTTTTCCTGGTGGAGTGACCCAAATCTTCATTCCTGAGGGGTCTGGGTCATTTGTAGTCCTGCCTGGATTGGGCTGTTGTAGTTTCCCATTGACCTTAATCATAGGGCATGGTGACACTAAAAGACGCACAAATGTATCTTCTGTATTCCATGCATTTCTTACCTCCATTGTGGAGTGGTAGACTGATTTCATCTTGATAGTCCAGGTCATCACCCTAGCCAACAGTGTAACTCCCTTCGTAGTCTGTTGCCTTAAAGGTAAGAGGAGCCCAGAGTGTCCAGGTGGCAATCCTATCTTCCAGTTTAATGGAATCTTTGTTGTGTCTCTTAATGGAAGCATTCCTCCCTCTGGAACTAAGACCTCTAGACCAGTAGAATGTAATGTCACAGAAACAGGAAGCAAAAATTTTACTAATGGATCACTAGGGGTGATGATGACTGTTGCCACATCCACTTCCACACCTTGATTCCTGGACCTGTAAATTCTGGCTATGAGAGAAAGAATACCAATTATTGGATGCTGATTCAGAGCATACATGGCCTTCTGGAGAACTCTTCCCCAGCCCTGCAAAGTATTGTCGCCTAGTTGGCATTGTAATTGTGACTTCAAAAGGCCATTCTATCAATTCAGCTGCTTCAGGATGATGGGGAACATGGTAAGACCAGTGAATTCCATGAGCACGAGTTCACGGCCACACTTCTTTAGCTGTAAAGTGAGTGTTTCGGTCAGAGGCAATGCTGTGTGGAATACTATGATGGTGGATAAGGCATTCCGTGGGTCCACAGATGGTAGTCTTGGCAGAAGCATTGTGTGCAGAATAGGCAAACCCATATCTCCAGTAAGTGTCTATTCCAGTGAGGACAAACCTCTGCCCTTTCCATGATGGAAGAGGTCCAATATAATCAACCTGCCATGAGGTAGTTGACTGATCACCCTGAGGAATCATGCCATATCGAGGGCTCAGTGCTGGTCTCTGCTGATGGCAAATTGGGCACTCAGCTGTGGCCATAGCCAGGTCAGCCTTGGTGAGTGGAAGTCCATATTGCTGAGTCCATGCCTAACCTCCATCCCTGACACCATGGCCACTTTGTTCACAGGACCATTGGACAATGACGGGGGTGGCTGGGAAAAGAGGCTGATTCTGCTTCCATGCAGAGTGCACAACCAGGTGTACTGCTCACAACTCCGCCCACTGGGAAGATTTCCCTTCACCACTGTCCTTCAGGAATGTCCTAGAAAGGGGCTGCAGTGATGCAGTTGTCCACTTTTGGGTAGTGCCTGCATATTGTGCAGAACCATCTGTGAACCAAGCCCTAGTCTTCTCTTCTTCTGTCAAGTGATAATAGGGAACTCCCTGAGGCCATCAGTGCAGGCTGCGGGAGAGAATGCAGGATGGTAGAATTGGAGAGCATGGGAATTCAAGATACTTCTTTATTTAACTTACTTATGCCTTCAGGACCTGCTCGTGCCCGATCACGTATATACCACTTCAACTTGATGACGGAATGCTGCTGTGCATGACCCACTTTATGGCTAGGTGGGTCAGAAAGTACCCAGTTTATAACAGGAAGTTCAGGTTGCATGGTGACTTGATAACCTATAGTCAAACGTTCAGTTTCTACCAAAGCCAAGTAACAGGCCAAGATCTGTCTCTCAAAAGAAGAGTGGTTACCTGCAGAAGATAACAGGGCCTTGCTCCAAAATCCTAGAGGCCTCCTCTGTGATTTACCAATGGGAGCCTGCCAAACGCTCAAAACTGTATCCCTATCTGCCACTGACACCTCAAGCACCATTGGATCTGCTGGTCCATATGACTCAAGTGGCAGAGCAGCTTGCACAGCAACCTGAACCTGTTGCAGAGCCTTCTCCTGTTATGGACCCCACTCAAAACTGGAAGCCTTTCAGGTTATTCAATAAATAGGCTAAAGTAATACAGCCAAATGAGGAATGTGTTGCCTCCCAAATCCAAATAGGCCCACTAGGCATTGTGCCTCTTACTTGGCTGTAGGAGAGGCCAAATGCAGCAACTTATTCTTCACCTTAGAAGAAATATCTCGACAGGCCAAACACTACTGGGCCCCTAGAAATTTTACCAAGGTAGAAGCTCTTTGAATTTTAGTCGGATTTATTTCCCATCTTCTGGCATGCAAAGGTCTCATCAATAAGTCCAGTGTGTTTTCTACTTTTTGCTTGCTGTATCCAATCAGCATAATGTCATCAATGTAATGGACCAGTGTGATATCTTGCAGAAGTGAAAAGTGATGAAGGTCTCTCCGAATAAGATTATAACACAAAGCTGGTGAGTTGATATACTCCTGAGGTAGGACAGTAAAGGTATATTTCTGGCTTTGACAACTGAAGGCAAAACACTTCTGTTGGGCATTATGGACAGGAATGGAGAAAAAAGGCATTTGCCAAGTCAATGGCTCCATACCAGGTACCAGGAGGTGTGCTAATTTGCTCAAGCAATGAAACCACATCTGGTACAGCAACTGCAATTGGAGTTACCACTCTCTTAAGCTTATGAAAATCCACTGTCATTCTCTAAGGTCTATCTGTCTTCTGCATAGGCCAAATGGGAGAGTTGAATGAGGATGTGGTGGAAATCACCACCCCTGTATCTTTCAAGTCCTTAATGGTGGCACTAATCTCCGCAGTCCCTCCAGGGATGTGATATTGTTTTTGACTTACAATTTTTCTAGGTAGAGACATGTCTAATGGCTTTCATTTGGCCTTTCCCACCATAATAGCACTCACCCTACCAGACGGGGAGCCAACGTGGGGGTTCTTCCAGCTGCTAAGTATGTCTATGCCAATTATGCATTCTGGCACTGGGGAAATGACCACAGGATGAGTCATCTGGGGACCCACTGGACCCACTGTAAGTCTAACCTGAGCTAAAACACCATTAATTACCTGAACTCCGTAAGCCTCTACTGTAACTGGAGGACCACAATGATGTTTTGGGTCCCCTGGAATCAACAACAACTCAGAGGCAGTATCCAGTAGTCCCTAAAATGTCTGATCATTTCCCTTTCCCCAGTGCACAGTTACCCTGGTAAAAGGCCGGAGGTCTCCTTGGGGAAGGATGGGAGAAAGATTCACTGCATAAATTGTTGGTAATGTAGTGGGGTCCTTCCTCAAGGGGACCCAGCCTCCCCTTCATTCAAGGGATTCTGGGTCCGGAAACTGGCTCAATTCTGGAAATTGATTGAGGGGCCATGATTCTCTGTTTTTATAATTCAAATTAGTCTTTTGTCCATTCAACCTAGAAGTGTTCTGCTTGTATAAATTAAGAATGCAGTAGGCTTCTTATCAATTTCACTTCACACCGTGATTAATTAGCCAATGCCAGAGATTCTACAAGAGTCTGACTATTCTGATTGTGGCTTTGTCTCTGCTGTCCATTATGGGAGCTATGCTCACATTGCCTTTGATGATTGAGTTCCACCACTTGACCCCTGCCACCTCGGGATCTAATTATTCTCATTGTATTTACATTTTGTCATTGAATGACTACAGTTCCGCCTTTAGATCTGATGTACAGAGGAGAGCAATTATAGGACTCTTCAGAGATGCAGGTACTGCCCTCACAAATCTCTTTTGCAAGACATTGTTTAAGCATATATCTTCTGAACCGTCCCAGATGGGATGTATAGGTCTAAAGTGACTAATCCATTCCACCATCCCCATCTCACTAAGCCTTTGGATCCCTTTGTCTACATTAAACCAAGGGAGATCAGGCGTTTCCAGTTCACTCACAGTGGGCCATCTTTTAATCCGTTTTTCACCTAACCAAGCAAATAAACCATTTTTTAAATTCCCTAGCTGCAACATTAAAAGCAGAGTCCCTATTTAGTGGGACCAAATCAACAAATTCATCCTGATCCAACTGTATGTTCCTTCCACCATTATCCCATACACTTAATATCCATTCCCATGCCTGTTCTCCAGATTTCTGTTTATATAAATTTGAAAACTCAAACAGTTCTCTTCGAGTGGAGCACACCTCCTCATGGGTCACACTCTCAACCTCAATTCCAGGGGCCCACTAGGACTTTAGTCTAGTTATAGGTCTAGAAGCAAACATGGGTGTTGAAGGTGGTTCCTGAGTAGAATCAACATTACTTAGCCTGGCAACTGCCTCAGGGGAGTGTATGACTGTTGCTTCAGGCAACACACGGTTTACCTCCTCAGACAAAGTTGGAAAGGCTGATGGCAGCATGGATCAGGGAGAGGATGTGGCCACTACTGGGGACGGGGAAGCTACTCCTCTGGCAAAAAATATTCATCAGAGTTTACAAACTCAATGCCCCCAGCTTCATCAGGGTCCTCCCACATGTGTCCATTCCAAGTTGCAGGGTCCCATTCTTTTCCAATCAGTGCCCTTGCTTTAACAGTAGACACCTAGTGAGGCTGTGCATGCATCTTTTGTTGCAGGTCAGCCACTTCCATGATAAGAACTTGTGTCTGTTTTTTCACAGTTTTAGCTTTTTCCCTACAGGAGGTAAGACTCACTCAGGGCAATCTTAGCAGATTTGAGGCTCAGTATCTGTTTCTGATGCCAGGAGACAGAATCCTTGAGTTTATCATTTTCTTTCATCACTTTGTCCACTGAACTTAGGAGCAACCAACCAGCTTCATCATGTTCCTTGGTTCTCCACATATGGTCAAAGGTAATGTGTATAATG
This sequence comes from Macaca thibetana thibetana, assembly GCF_024542745.1. NCBI lineage: Eukaryota > Metazoa > Chordata > Mammalia > Primates > Cercopithecidae > Macaca > Macaca thibetana. Next base: position 89,408,780 of record NC_065598.1, on the reverse strand, counting down.
TCACTAGACTCCTTGTCTCTCACAAGTGGTGACTCAGGAGTGCCAAATGCATTTATTTTGCATAACTCTCTAAATAGTTCACATCAAGGACTATCAGTGTTCTCTATGCTATTAAAAGTAGATTCCTTAGCATTTTTGGGTCTAATCTTATTAAGCAGCCAACTCCAGAAATCCCAAAACCAACAAAAGAACTCTATCCTTAATATTCTGTTCCTCTAAAACCACTCCTGGTACTGAAATAAATATTTGTCAGGGTTCTCTAGAGGGACAGAACTAATAGGAGGTCTATCTATCTATCTATCTATCTATCTATCTATCTATCTATCTATCTATCTATCAAGGGATATAGATATGTGTGTGTGTGTGTGTGTGTGTGTGTGTGTGTATATCTCAAGGGAAATTTATTAAGTACTAACTTACATGATCACAAGGTCCCACGATAAGCTGTCTGCAATTTGAGGAGCAAGGAGAGCCAGTCTGGGTCCCAAAATTGAAGAATTTGGTGTTCAATGTCCAAGGGTGAGAACCATCCATCATAGGAAAAAGATACAGGCCGGGGGGCTAGGCCAGTCTCTCCTTTCCACATTTTTCTGCCTGCTTTATATTCGCTAGCAGCTGATTATATAGTGTCCACCAGATTAAGGGTGGATCTGCCTTCCCCAGCTCGCTGACTCAAATGATAATCTCTTTTGGCAACTCCTTCACAGATACAACTAGGATCAATACTTTGTATATTTCAATCCAATCAAGTTGACACTCATTATTAACTACCGCATACATTTTAAAAAACATATTCTGGATGTTATCCCCTGATCAGGTATGTGGTTTCCAAATGTTTTCTCTCATTCCTTCAGTTGCCTTTTCGTTCTGTTGATTATGTCCTTTGATGCACAGCAGATTTTTAAATTTGTTGTAGTCCCACTTACCTAGTTTTCTTTTGTTGCCCGTTCCTTGGTATCAGATTCAAGAAGTCATTGCCAAATCTAATGTTATAAAGCATTTTCTCCATGTTTTCTTCCAAAAGTTTTACAGTTTCAGGTCTTACATTTAGGTTTTTGATCAATTTTGAGTTATGTTATATATACAATGTAAGGTAAGAATCCAACTTGATTCTTTGGCACATGGATATTTCATTTTCCAGAACCATTTTTTGAAGAGACTGTTCTTGCTCTATTGAATGATCTTGACATCCTCATCAAACATAAAATTATCATATATGTGAGGGTTTATTTGGGGGCTCATCTTCTATTCAATTGGTTTATATGTCTATTTTTAAATCATTACCATACTGTTTTAATAACTCACTTTGTAATAAGTTTCAAAATCAGGAAGTGTGGGACCTCCAAATTTATATTTCTGTTTTGAGATTGTTTTCACTATTTGGGATCCCTTAAGATTCCATGAATTTTCCAATAGATTTTTGTATTTCTGCCAAAAATCCCATTGAAATTTTAATAGGGGTTGCACTGAATCTGTAGATTGCTTTAACCGGTGTTGACATTTTAACAATATTAAGTCTTCCAATCCATGAACACAGGATACCTTTCCATTTATTTGTGTCTCCTTTAATTTTTTCGCAATGTTTAGTATCTTTAAACGTACAAGTGTTTTGCCTGCTTGGCTATGTCTGTTTTTAAGTAGTTCATGTTTTTGGATGCTATTATAAATGAAATTGGTTTTTTTCCCCAACTGTTCATTGTTAATGTATAGAAAAGCAACTGTTTCTTGAATGTTGACTTTGTATCTTGCAACTTTGCCGAGTTCTTTTATTAGTTTAGAAATTTTAAGTGGAGTTTGTTAGCTGTGGGCTTTTCATATGTGGCCTTTATTATACTGAAATAATGCTCTTTTATTTGAAGTTGTTAAATTTTTTCATTATGAAAAGGTGTTAAATTGTCTAAAATCTTCTTTTTTGCAACAATAGTATACTTATTTTAATTGCCAACTCATATTTTATTATATGCATATAACATGTTTCATTTAGCTGTTCTCCTCTGGAGGGATACCTGGTTTGTTTCTGGCATTTAGTCTTCATGAATAAGTGAGCATATTTTAAACAAGCCAAATTCAAACCAACTAGCCCCATTTGCTTTTGATTTCCAGTGCAATTCATAATTGTATTTGTTGGGTTTCTTACCTGCTTGTCCATGTCATTTGGCTGACCGTGGCCTACGTTCTCTCTAAATAGCATTTAAAGCTTTCTAAAATTGGAACCTACCTAACTTTGTGTTTTGTTCACCTATATTAACAACATTCTACCTATTCCCTTGTTATCCCTTAAATATGATTAATCCATTTTCTCCCTCCATCTATACTAACAAAAACAATAACGCTTTCTTTCTGTATTTCTTTCAAAAGAGCCATGCTTCCTGGTGAACTTAATGGAAGTTTGTATATGCCTCCCATCTATCTAAAGGGTTATTAATTTATAACTCAGTAGATAACAGGACACAGCACCTATGGGCTCCTTTTGAGTGTCAGTATCTGTTTTTCATTTATTCTTCTCGTTCATCCCCTTACATATACCCATTAAGCAGTTACTATCTGTCTTTGGGCATAAGACGGTGACTACAACAGAACACATGCGCTGAGCTTATATTCTAGTGATAGAGATAGTTATCAAAATAATCGCACAAATACATAATTAAAAACTGGACTAATAACAAGAAAAAAAACAGAGAGCTTTTATAATATACATCAAGGGGACATGATGTTTTCTTGGGGCAAATTCAAGAAAAATTTCTCAAAAGAATTGACATTTCAGAAGAAATTTAAGTGCTTAGTAGAAATTAAGCAGGTGAAGCAAGGGAAGTGTGGAAGTGCAATCTATGCAGAAGAAACAGCTCATGCAAAAGTCCTGATATACAGGGGAGTATAGGGAGTTTGAGAGCTGACAGAAGCCCTGTGTGGCTGGAGCACAGAGAACTATGGGGAGAGTAAGGAGGTTAGGCTGGAGAGAGCTAGGCAGAGTCATTCAGGGCCTTCATAAGCCAGATTAAGAATTTTGGTCTTCATCCTAAGAACAACTGGAAATCATTAAAACTATTTGTGTTTCTAAAAATCACTCTACTTACAATATGGGATATAGGATGTAATAGACAAATGTGGACGCAGGGAGAAGTTTAGGGAGCTGAGGCTGTGTTGTAGTCTGATGATGGATGGTTATTTGGACTATAGTACTGGAAGTGGACAGAATCAAAATTTAATTGGAAGGTAAAATTGATAGGAATTTGTAGTGAAAGGTAGCTGCGGATCTTAGGGGATTTTAAGGATGATTTCTAGGGTTTTGACTTGCATGACTATGTGGTGATAATACCATGTACTTCCACACACAGTAATCCCCACTCACATGGTCTTGTACATACACCCAATCTCTGATGCCAACACACTTTTTCTGAGATATGCTTTTTATCCCTTAAAGTTATGGGTTAAATTGTGCAAAGGTATGGTAAGGTTGTTGTACTTCTGATTATGTGAGTTGGGGCACTGCCGTAAGGGAACACCCACTCTGTACTAACTTAACCAAAGACACTTTAGAAAGAATCGGAAAAAGAAGATTGATACCTACCTTATGGAGTTCAGGGGAGTGTCATGGGCATAAAGTTCTACTGTGGCTCTAGAGGGTCTTGAGTAATTCTGTAAAAGAGTACTTCCTTGTGATATCTGAGCAGTTTGGTAGCTGTTCTACGGATCAGCAGGGACTTAGTTATGCATGAGCTGCCTTCTAGTGGCCTCTCTTGGAAATTGCCCAACTGTTCATGGGGAAGGGAATTTTATGAAATGGAAGAGTTCAGCATTCAAAAATAGCTAGACCAGAGACTGCATTTGGAAGTTGTGAAAGAAGGTGGTGAATCTCAAATCAAAAGGATTGTAGGGAACTACTAGATATGTTATTAGGCGAAGAAAGTCCTTTACTCCCTGTAGGCCTAAGTCTTGCTCTATCACAGCAGGGATTACCTTCAGGGAAAGAAGAGATGTATCAACCAAGGAAAGCAAGTTAGATTGAATTATCAGAGTCCAAATCACGATCTACATTACACAATACATTGTCAATCCATGTACTTGCAGAGACGTTATTGGCAATTCATCAGTTTCATAAAGATACACTATTTCTAACTGGAAATAAGATGTTTTATTTTACTATGACCCTTGCTTTCTTCTGCATGACTTTTTATCCTTTGTCTCAAGGGGAAACTTCATGAGACGAAAGAACGTGAGGTTTCTGAAAAGCCTGTCTGCTTTCTACTTTTTTTTTTTTCACTAGACAACCTGGTTGCTTTCAAACTCATATTGAAGCGGGATAGTCATCCAGTTTTACCTAATCCCAGCCAGCTTCACCATTGTTAACGCAAGTCATAAAGTTATGAGTTACAACAGGAAATTTATTCATCTGTTTAAAATTAAACATAGCAGGCTGGGCATGGTGGCTCATGCCTGTAATCCCAGCACTTTGGGAGGCCGGGGTGGGTGGATCACCTGAGGTCAGGAGTTCAAGACCAGCCTGACCAATATGATGAAACCCCGTCTCTATTAAAAATATAAAAATTAGCTAGGCGTGGTGGCATGCACCTGTAATCCCAGCTTTTCAGGAGGCTGAGACAGGAGAATCACTTGAACCGGGGAGGCAGAGGTTGCAGTGAGCCGAGATTGTGCCATTGCACTCCAGCCTGGGCAACAAGAGCAAAGCCCCGTTTCAAAACAACAAAAACAATAACAAAAAACAAAGAATGTACCTAAAATTCATATCAAGGCTAGAAATTCAAGTTTAAGAGCAATATTTGAAATTATTATTATTCAAAATCAGAAGAAGTAATAATAATCAGCTAGATACATTTTGATAGCACCCACAAGGTGTTCAGGTAGTTAAGGTAAAGGCCAATTTAAGGACCTTGTTGTGCTGACTGAATCCAGATAATGACACAGGAATAAAAAATATCTTACAATCATACACTCATTAGTTTACTGAAAGAGTTGCTTCCTTAAGCATGTAACTTGCTACCAGGAAGGGTATAGGGCGTGGGATAGCTCATGGAAATAAAAACTCTTAATGAGAGACATAATCCCACTGCACAATTAATAGTTCCTTCCAGAACTGTTTTCCTTATAAATTCTTGGCAGGAAATGTCCCCATCACCTTGAACAACTCTCAGGAGAATTTGTTTGAGAATTATAATTTTGGACTTGATTGGTGTTTTCCTTTTTTCATTTTAACTTCGTTCTGTATGGGAAAGAGTCACCTTTAAAATTGAATGTTTAATGTTCTTTAAACACAGAAATATATCAGTATATTTAAAAGTTGCTTTCTATGTAAAAATATGGTTAAAAGGCATTTTCAAAGTATTGCAACTTTACTACCTAGTCAGAAAATTTATGTAAGCAGTGGGTGAAAAACATTCCTTGGGGCCCGTTCCAAATGAGGCAGATTCAGCATTCCTGCAAGGGATATTGAGGTTATTTCAGCCAGCAGTGTGCCTCTTCTCACATTGTCCTCAGAACTAGTCTTCCAAGTGCCTCTTGCAAAGACACCTGCATTTTCCCCACACATAGAGCTATAACGAGTTTTAAAGCTCAGGGCGTAAATGTCTATCTCTGTTTTATGAGTCACATTTTGCCCATCTTAATTAGCTAAGTTTTATTTTCACAAGTAAAGACTTCTTAGGATTGAAGGCTCCCTAGTCATATGGATACTCCCTCCACAGGAACCACAGAACAAAAGTGACAAGTGAAATGCACTTAATTTTATATAGGATTTCTTTTTGTTACTGTTGGATTTTTGCCTGCAGCTTGCCCTGTAAAGTGTTGGGAGTAGGCTGGTAGATATCTGTTTACCTTTAAATCAAATTCTTTTCTTCAAATGGACAGAACCGTTTAAAATAGAAAAAAAAACCTTAGGTAATAAATTTGATTTTATGAATCACACTGTTTTCAATGGAAATAGTGTACGTGTAATGTATGGTGATTGCAGAACTGAAGAAGTGCTTTTGTGTAATATAGATGTAACTTTATTCTCTGCAATCCAGCTCCTTCTCTTCACTGTTTATGATAATTAAAAACGATGGTCCCTGATACTGATGAGATACTATTTACTATGGTCAAAAGCAACAAAATAATTTTATCACCCACTATCTGTCTTATTTCTCAATTTAAATTTCTTTGCATCCTATGGGAAAATTACTGGGTAATGCACAAGTATCACCTCAATACATTTCATCATTTTCTCTTCTAGAATCTAATCACACATAGTAAACCTTGAGTTACAATGCAGACAGGTTGAGAGTTGCTAGGTGACAGGAGAGATTGAAGTCTTCTTGGCAGAGGAATTTCAAGGCATAAAGCATTGGCATCTATTGCTTGAGAAACAGCATCATTGAGTAATAATAATATATTTTTTTCTTTTTTAAAAGCCTCATAGAAATCCACCAAAATCATGCAACTAAACAAAGTGAGACTGGACCCACATCATGAAAAGAAAGGATTACCTACTTAGAATACATTGAAAAAAAAGTTTGAGATGGTGACAAATCCATTGGACATTTGAGATGGTTTATATATTTGTCTGTGGTTCTGATGTGCCTTGTTTGATAAACTCAGGGTGCAGTGTCTTCCCATGGGAGATATCGAGGATAGGACAAGTGGTGTTTTTATTGAACAATGGTTTGCCCTTGCCCAGTAGACATTGTGAATCGTGTAACTGTGTATCCCTCTTCATGGTGCATGCCAGAAGGTCAACAGTCCACACTGTAGCCTAGCTTTTCCTATTCTATAAGGCCTTCATGGAATGTTCTTCTTGGCTAATCCCACTTATTTAGTTCTCCTCTACATTATTGCTTTCATTTCTCCTTTGCCTCATACTCTCACTTATTTTCAATCTATGTTCTCTTATTGTATTGCATGCATCTTTACAGACTGCTAAGCTGCCTTGCCTTATGACATTTTTGGAACAAGGCAAGATAGACAGAGTGAGTGAGAAAAAGAGGAAGAAGAAGGATAGGGAAGGGAGAGAGTCGGGAGAGGGGGTTGAGAGAGAGAGAAAGAAAAAGATTGAGTGAAAGCAGCATGGTTGATAAAATTTGCATTATCTCCGTGGTGAATTCGAATTGCTGACAAGAGCACATGATGATAATTACAGTAAAAAATAAATAAATAAAAAGAACCATATACACACACCACAGCTGAATCAGACCCACTACTGTCCAACCTGGCACCACAGTCAGTTGCATGTTCTTTAAATAAAAACAAAATCTTGGACCGTATTTCATGTAGTATAGTTATATTTACCCCTTCATCTCCCCTGCTATTTCATTGTTGTTTTTGAAACCTTTAATTATTCAGAGCCCTCAATTAACTGGCATTATTCTTCATTTGACTTTTAGTGAAAACGGCAGATAAGAAAACAAATTAATTATTATGATTTCTTTCTTAAATCTCGTTTCCACCACAACACGATCTTGTGTTTGTCACCTTCAAACAATTGTTCATGCCATCCCTGAGCTCTGCAGTTGCTATTTCCTTTGCTTCTAATGCACTACTGCCTCGCCCAGCAGATTAGCAAACTAATAATCTTTCAAGTCTTAGCTCAAATTATCCTGTTTTAAGAAATCTTTATGGCCGGGTGCGGTGGCTCACGCCTGTAATCCCAGCACTCTGGGAGGCCGAGGCAGGCGGATCACAAGGTCAGGAGTTTGAGACCGGCCTGATCAACATGGTGAAACCTCATCTCTACTAAAAATATAAAAATTAGCTGGGTGTGGTGGCACACACCTGTAATCCCAGCTACTTAGGAGGCTGAGGCAGGAGAATTGCTTGAACCCGGGAGACAGAGATTGCAGTGAGCCGAGATTGCGCCATGGTACTCCAGCCTGGGCAATAGAGTGAGATTCTGTCTCAAAAAAAAAAAAAAAAAGAAAGAAATCTTTATGAACCACTCCCAAACTGAATTGGATGTCTCCCTACATATGCACTGCCATAAGATCTTGTACCTCCATCTATTGGCACACACTCTATTGAATCTATCTGTATGTTTTTCATCCTACTAGATTCTAAGCGACTTGGGGAAAGAAGTGTGTATTATTCATTGTTGTGTCCCAAGTTCCTTTCATAGTATCTCTTTGTAAGAGGTAATTGAGTGAATTAATGAAAGAATTGTCTGTATACATTGTTTAGCAGTCTAAATGGTTAGAGCTTCAGATGATCTAAACAAGTTGAGAAAATGATTATCTCTTTGACCATTTTATGATTTGGCTAATTGTAAAATGGAAAACCTCAGAATTTCACCTCAGTAAATATATCTGTCTATATGTCCCATTTAGTGGTTATGCAACTGGAAAAATTCTGTGATAGCCCCTTGTTGTTAAGTAAGCTTAAAAGGGCATTCTTCTGTGGATGATAGGTGTCCCACAGAGCACTTGCCTTTGGCTTATCTTCACGAAGCCCCAAATAACTGGGCAATTTTCCCTTCAGTGTCTATCTATATCTAAAAACACTCAGTAATTGTTTTCAACCCCATGGAGGCAGTTAAACTCTTCAGTTGGTGAAGACACAACCCAATGATAGAACTACTGAATCCTACAGATAAAATCAGTAACACAGAGACAATCACTGCATGCTTGGATTTTGCACCATACTCAAGATGGATTTCTCATTATTCTCAATATAGTGTTGTCAGATCCATTTCTAAAATGCAAATGTCATGAGATGCCCTGATGTACAAAGTCCTGAAGTATCACTACCTTTTTAATGGAAATCTAAAATTCTAAGTTTCTCATACAAATGAACAAAAAGAACCCCCCATTATTTTCAAGCTAGCTTAAATAGGACAGGTGTCAGAGTTTATCTCCTTGGCAAATTTCAGAAAACACATGTCATTTACCATGGTCACAAAATTGTGCAGCTAGAAAATGTTTTCCCTGAGCATGTGAAAGAGAAAATTATTACACAGGAGGAGGTTAATGAAATTGTCTGTCAGTGAGGTAAATAATGAGGAAAGGAGAGCTGAGTATTACGTTGATTAGAGACTTAGTTCCCTAAACTATGTCTTGTTAGAGGTGGGGAATATATTCAATATGTTTAAGTGAAAACAGATGAATTGGGTTTAAGCAACACTGCACACCTAATATTTTGATGACTGTGAGATAGTTTATGTTTTTTTCTCTTAAATTTTATGATTAAGGGTGTAGACTGTAGTAACATTAAAACACGTTTTACTGTTTGTGTCATAATCTACCCACTGTGAAATAAATAAAAAATTTTAGAGCCATTTATAAAAGCATGGCATATATTCTGCTGAAATTCATATCTTCCAGTTATATATTCCATAATTTTAAAAATCAGAGTGAAAGAATTGTGTAATTATTCGACTCAGGAAGTAGACAGTTATGTATTCAGAGCTTAAATGAATTTTAGAATTCCTCTAGAATACTTTCCCTTCCCCGACTTTATAAGTAAGAAAATGGAAAGTAAAGGAAATTGTGTTTCGCCATGCCATATAGCTCACTGGTCCCACACAGACACAGAAAAACTTCTCTGTTTTGGAATTTTAAATTTTTCTTAAATGAGAGATTCAGAGTGTAGGTTAGTTACATGGATATGTTGTACAATAGTGAGGTTTGGGTTTCCAGCATACCTGTTCCCTGAATAGTGAATATTTTAAATGATATTCACTAGATAATATTTCAAGCCTCATCTCCTTCCCACCCTCCCCCATTTTGGAGTCCAAGCTGTTTATTATTTTTCTTTCCATGTCCATGTATACCCATTGTTTAGATCGCACTTATGAGTGAGAACACGCAGTATATGATTTTCTGTTTTTGAGTTATTTCACTTGGGTGTATGATCTTGAACTCCATCCATGTTGCTGCAAAACACATTATTTTATTATTTTTTATTGCTGTGTGATATTCCAAGTTGTATACATACCATTTTTACTTTATCCAGTCATCCATTGATGAAACACTCTGGTTGATTCCATGACTTTGCTACTGTGAATAGTGTTGTGATAAACATACAAGTGTAGGTGTCTTTTTGATACAATTATTTCTTTTTCTTTGGGTAAATATCCAGTAGTGGGATTGCTGGGTCAAAAATAGCTCTATTTTTAGTTCACTGAAAAACTGCTCTACTGTTTTCCATAGAGGTTGTACTAATTTACATTCCTACCAACAGTGTATAAGTGTTCACTTTTCTCAGTATCCTCAACACCTGACATTTTTGACTCTTTTAGTAATAGCCATTCTGACTAGTGTGAGATGGTATCTCATTACGGTTTTGACTTGCATTTCTCTTATGATTAGTGATGTTGAGCATTTTTTATGCTTGTTGGCTGCTTGTCTGTCTTCTTTTGAAAAATGTCTGCCCATGTCCTCTGCCCAATTTTTAATGAGGCTATTTGCTTTTTTCTTGTTGATTGATTTGAGTTCCTTATAGATCTGTTTGATGTAGGCATTTAACACTATAAACTTTCCTCTTAGCACTGCTTTGGGTGTATCCCAGAGATTTTGTATATTATGATTCTATTTTAATTTGTCTCAAAATTGTTTTTTATTTCTGCCTTAATTTAGTTGTTTTTCTCAAAGTCTTTTGGGAGCAAGTTGTTTAGTTTTCATGTACTTGTGTGGTTTTGAGAGTTCCTCTTGCTATTAATTTCTAATTGCATCCCACTGTGATGTGAGAAGGTGCTTGATATGATTCCATTTTTTGAATTTATTAATACTTGATCTATGGCCAAACGTGGTCAATTGTGGAGAATATCGCATGTGCAGATGAGAAAAAAATGTATATTCTGCAATTGGTTGATAAGATGTTCTGTAAATGTCTATTAGGTCCATTTTGTCAATATTCCAGTTTAAGTCCAGAGTTTCCTTGTTAATTTTCTGCATTGATGATCTATCTAGTGCTGTCAGTGGGGTTTTGAAATCCCCCAGTATTATTGTACCAAAGTCATTCTCATTTTTCAGGTATAGTAGTGCTTGCTTTATATATCTGGGTGCTCCAGTGTTGGGTGCATACATATTTAGGATAATGAAATCTTCTTGATTAATTGAACTCTTTATAATTATGTAATGTTCTTTTTATCTTTTTTTTACTGTTGTTGGTTTCAAGTCTGTTATATCTGATACAAGAATAGCAACTCCTGCTGTATTTTGTTTTCCATTTGCATAATATATCTTTTTCCACCCTTTTACTTTGAGTCTGTATGTATCTTTTCATGTGAGGTGGCTCTCTTTTAGTCAGCAAATGGTTGGGCTTTGTTTTTAAATCTAATTTGCCAATCTATATCTTTTAATTGGAGCATTTTAGCCATTTGCATTAAAGTTAATATTGATATGTGAGGTTTTGTTCTTTTCATACTGTTGTTAGCTAGTTGCTTTGCAGTTTCAATTATGTAGTTGCCTTATTGGATTTGTGACCTTTGTAGTTACATGTGTTTTTATGGTGGTAAGTATTGTCCTTTCTTTTCCACGTTTAGAACTTCTTTGAGCATTTTTTGTAGGGTTGATCTAGTGGTGATGAATTCCGGCTTATAAAGTTTCTTCTGAGATGTTCACTGTTAATATGATGGGTTTTCCTTAATGGGTGATATGACATTTCTCTCTAGCTGCTTTTAAGATTTTTTTTGTTTTGTTTTGTATTTCATGTTGACCTTAGATAGTCTGAGGAGTATATGCCCTGGTGATCGTTGTCTAGTGTGGTATCTTATAGTTGCTCTCTGAATTTATTGTGTCCGGATGTTTACCTCTCTTGCAAGATCAAGAAAATTTTCCTGAATTATTCTCTCAAATATGTTTTACAAATTGCTTACTTTTTCTTGTCCTCAGAATGCCTTTAAGTTGTAGGCTTGGTTACTTTACATAATCTTATGTTTCTCAAAGTCTTTGTCCATTTGTTTAAACCCTTTTTTTCTTTATTTTTTTTTTTCTTGCTGGGTTTATTAAAAAGACCGGTCTTCCAGTGCTGAAATTATTTCTTTTGCTTTGTCTAGTCTATTGCTTAAGCTTTCAACTGTATTTTGAAATTCCTTCAGTGAAGTTTTCATTTCCAGTAGTTTTTTTGTTTGTTTGTTTGTTTGCTTTTATTATATCTATCTTGTCTTTCATATCCTAAATTGTTTTTCCGGTTTCTTTGTATTGGTTTTCAACTAACTCTTAGATCTCCTTAAGTTCCCTTACAATCTGTATTTTGAAATCTTTATCTGTCATTTCTAACTTTTCATTTTGGTTAGGATCCATTTCTAGAGAGCTAGTACAATCTTTTGTGAGTGTCAAAGCACTCAGTGTTTTTATACTGTCAGAGTTCTTGTGCTGATTACTTCCCACCTGAAGAAGCTGTCTCTTTTTATTTTTTAATTTACTATTGTTTGAATGGGACGTTTTAATTTTCTATTATTTTTCCCCTTGAGGGTTTGACTGTCGTATATATTGTGTATGATCATTTGGCTTGCTTACTGGGTACTTTCAGGGTGTTAAGGATCTGGGGTTCCTTGGTTATGGATAGCTTTTGTGCAGTGGTTTTCGTAAATGTTGCTTGTTGTAGTGGTGTATTGGGCATAAGGTCCAACAAATTATCTTCTATGGGGCTAGCAGTGCAGAGGTTTCAGGAAGCTTATCTCATACACTAGCAATATGCCTTCTGACAGCAGAATGTTTTAGTTGGTGGTGCAGTTCAGTCATTGGGTGGCAATGAAAAGTAAGAGCTGGCTTATTCTTCAGTAACCTGATGACGAGTGGAAGAACCTGCATGGACTACGGTGATGGAGGGAATTCATTGGGGCACACTGAGGTCTCAGGGAGAGGGGCATGAGGTGCTACACTAGCTTCTTGTCCTGGTCACCAGGAACGTGGTCTGCTTCTCTATCATGCCCCTCTCACAGGGCTTGCTGCCTTCAGCTCATATAGACACTGTCCTTTGTCTCCCAGCAGTCATGTGACTGAGGTCTGCAAAAATACCCCTTTGGTGGCTATCACTGAAATGGTCTCGGAGGAGAGCCTCTTCCCACACTTCAGAGCAGACAGCTCTGTGGCTTGTCTGTACTATGTTGCTGGGACACTGCTGCTCTGGGTCCGCTTTATCATGAAGGGGAGATAAACCCTGCCCTTCATGCAACGTATGTGTTCACATTGTCTATGTTCACCTTATGCCCTGTGTGGCAGGGGCACACTTCCAGCACAGGTCTAGCCACCATAAATAGTCCTGGAAAGGTTGTTTCCAGGTGCACCCACAACAGTACCCAGTGGGGAAGGCCTCTGCTGCATCCACAACAGTAGACAGGGGGAGCGGAAGCTTACCCCTTCTCTGCATCCATTTCTGGCCACTGGTGCTGGTCCCTTTGGAGAATGGCACCTCACCACATTTCCCTTTTTCCAAAGGGCACTTTGGCTAGCTGCACTCTCCCTTCCCATAGGGGCAGCCCATGCTGAGTGCTAGATCTCCAGGGGATCCCACAGTTTTCCAGGGTTCTGCCAGTATCCTGTGGTTGCCAATGTCAGAGCAGTTTCTACTCTATAGGTAGCTACTCTATGTTAACCTTATCTTATGTAAAGTGCCAATTTACTGAGCAGGAGATGAATATATAATTGACTATTCTCCCACCTCCTCCTTTTCTCTTGCAACATGTGAATTACCATACCCTCCCTTTTTCTCCTCCAGCCCATTTTTCCCCCTTAAATATTGAAACCCTCAAATTCATCTTTGGAGAAAGGCACAGACCACAGACTATTTCTGTGATTCTGTGTTTGTTTGTTTGTTTGTTTCCTTCTGGGCATGTCCTAAGCCTTGACAAAATAAACTTTTGAATTGATTGAGACCTGTCTCAGATATCTTTTGGTTTACAAGAGTATAATGTTGAAATCATGATTCCCACACACTGAAAGCACTTCATACTGCCTTTCTCTTCATACTGTGCTGTTGTGGGAAATGAATCTTTGAAAAATTGAAACTTGTATTTTATTTGCATTTTATAACTTCTAGTCTGGCTATGCCCCTTAGATTGTTCAAAAGAATATGCATGAGAAAACTAGATATTTTATCCATGTAGCAATCTCTCATCACCACATACACACAGGTAATATTGATTTCAGTATGAGAGAGTAGGAGACAGGTAAAATAAATCAGACCTGTTAAGGGCTTACTCTCAATGTGGCCTTTAAAAGAGTAACTTGGATTTGTGATGTTGTTAGAAAAAGATGGACTATACAAATAGAACTGTAATTTTGAAACTAAAATCCATCACTTTGATGAAAGGATTAGGTATGAGGGACAAAAAGTGTCAGGGGACTGGGTAATATGACTATTTTATATCAACTGAAGTCTTGATTATTAAAGTTGGAGTGTAAGGGTTGAAATGGAGGTCTCATCAATTTTTCCACCCAGTATACTGACCTATTTTTATTTTTAGGTAAAGCTGTTTAAACACTACATAAGAAGATGGGAGAAATCTATTTTCCAACAAAACCTGAAGAAAAAAAATGTAACATAGTCAACAAATAAGGCACTTAGATAATAAGATAGAGGGAGAGGTGCAATACCTTCAGGAGAGTTTTCAGTTTTGACTGATGGAGCAAATTAGGGAAATTGTACTCTAACATATATTTACTGTATTCTCTATATAAAGCTTTTTATGCCTATTATTCTGCAGTCTATTGTTATTAAAATTTTATTTGGCTATCTACTATGAAACACCTGGCCTTTTTATTGAGCTTCACTACAGACTAGAAAAGGACAGGATAAATCTAGTATGACAAAAAGGAAAGCTTTTACAGACGATACACACCTAGGGTAAACCAGAAAGATTATGAGATTCAGCAGTTATAAAACAACAATTAAAACCTTTTAAAGCATTATCACCACTCCTTGAAACCCCCACCCCTTTCCATCAGCTTAGTCCACCTCTGGAATTTATAATGGTTAATATTTATTTCTGCTCTTGGTCATTTCTTAAGACCTTTTAGAATTACCAAATTATTAAACAATAAAGACCTTATATCAAAACATCTCCATCTTCGAGGGAGACCTCGGAGTCCCCCCACCCAACCCACTTTAAATTGTTCCGCCTTTCTGGACCACCTTAGGGCTGTGTCACAAGCCAGGTTCACCCATATTTGGCTCAGAATGAATCTCTTCAAATATTTTACAGAGTTTAATGATTTTTGTCGACATTATGAACAAAAATGCCTTGCTTTATTACAATGATATACAAGTGTATTTGTGCTATATTCACAGTTCTGCAAAAACTACAGTGTATCATGTGGGTTTCTGTTGTTAAAGTTTTAAATATGTAAGAAAAGAAATGGGGAGGTGGAATGATTCCGTTGCTACCTTCTGAAACTTGCATTAAACTTGAACAAAGGACAAACCACAGTTCTTGATTTCAGGCAGAATACACTGACTCCCAGCCCACAACCAAAGGGGCGCTTCGGCATTCTGACTCTACCTAACATCCAAAATTGAGAAAATAAACTTCTGTTGTTGAAGCCACTGAGTCTGTAGCACTTTCTTATGGTAGCCCAGCAAACTAATATAGATTTGACCCTTGGGAGTTTTAATTTTTAGACTAAATAAGGACAGCAAAGCACCTGGCTCACACTAGGCACTCAATGAATGCTTAGTGTTCTGTTCTTTTGTCACTATGTATCATAGACGGGCAGACACTATGCTTTTTCTTTTCTTCTTTTCTGTTCAAAATGGATGGTGTGCTTATTGTTTATAAACTTGTCAGATTGTTCTTTGAAAATCAAAAAGGAAACTACAACTCAAAATCCTTCCGCTGAAGTTGGGTTGTCAGAACCAAATAACTTTTACCTCTTCTGTTGCACCAGAATTCAATGGAGCAAACTCTCAATTGGTATAGAAAACTGTTTCATAAGTTAGCAAATTGTAGTAGAGAAAACAAGCTCTTGAGACTTGAAATGTAGGCGATTAGAACACAAACAGACCAAGAACCAAGAACCATTCCATATCCTTCATTATAATTTGGCACAGTCTGAGGAAATAAGGAAAAAAAAAAAAAAAAAAAAAAAAAAAAAGCTCTCCTTTTTTCCACTCTCCATTTAGCCAGAAGTAATCACTACTTTTGCCATCATATTAAGAGAAATGAGCTTTTGGTACTCAGTTAGCTAAGTAGGAGACCAAATATTGAATCGAGTAAACTTCATTAATTTTCTACAGTATAAGAGAAAGTACAGAAACCTTAGCAGGCTAGAACAGATGCTCTGGAAAGAGTCTCATATCAGTTGTACCACAATCCTGAGATATGATATTGCCGGGATATTCAATATGATATAATGCTTTGAAGCTCTCTTAGTCCTAATTGAACTTTATACAATTGGTCATAAGTAATTTCTTGTGGAAGTTGGTTCATATATCTGATCTATCTTCACTTTAGTTAAATGAAGAGTCCCTAACAGTACCCAGTACAGTGTTCTGTACTAAGTGGACTCTCAATAAACATTTACGTAAAGAAAAAGGAGGAAAAGGGTGAAGGGAGGGAAGGTAATTGGTTGTAGATCCTGTGCTCTTAATTGGAGGGACTCAATTGTTATTACACTTAAAAAATACACCATTGTCAATGCTGGTGTTGCCCCAACAGTGTCTAGTTCTGCATTACAGTTAGTTGTCAGGAAATGTTTGTTGATAGTGTAAAGATTGATTTAGAAAATATTATTACCTTAAAGATCAACATAAATGACAAACGTGCTCCATAATCAATGTTTGGTTGATTTTATAAAATGAAGAAACACAGCTTTCACATCTACACAAACTCTGAATATGTGGAGAAGTATAAATATAGCACATAATTTTTCTGAAAAAAAAAAACATTGTGATTATCTGCTCTGAGTATTTGTGTAGCATTACATTTATGTATTTTTTAAAAATATGGCTAGAGACCTCCCTAATACTAAATATCATGGGCTTTCTACAACACAGGGTAACTGTCCTCCTCTCCTAGATAGTGTGATTGCTCTTTTCTTTTCACATTATTTGGATAAAAGTAGATTGTATTCAATTGAATTGAAGTACGTGATGCTGACAGGTCCTGATATTTTGAACCAAACTTTTCTATTCTATCATGCTTGGATTTGTTTTAGTTTTAGTTTTTTTAAATTTGCTTTTATGTGGCTACTTTTTTTTTCCTTTCACAGTACTTCAAGACTCAGCTACTGCTTTCTTATGTTTAATTCATCTTCTTCTTCTTCTTTTTTTTTTTTTTTTTTTTTTTTTAAATTGAGATGGAGTCTCACTCTAGGGCCTAGGCCGGAGTACAGTGGTGCGACTTCTGTTCACTGTAACCTCCACCTCCCAGGTTCAAGTGATTCTCTTGCCTCAGCCTCCTGGGTAGCTGGGATTACAGGTGCCTGCCACCATGCCCGGCTAATTTTTGTATTTTTAATAGAGACAGAGTTTCACCATGTTGGCCAGGCTGGTCTTGAAACCCTGACCTCAAGTGATCTGCCCGCCTTGGCCTCCCAAAGTGCTGGGTTACAGGCATGAGCCACTGCACCCGGCTTAATTCATATTCTTTATCAATATGATCTCTCCTATATAAAAGAATCAGGTATGTGTCGTGGGCTATAGAATATAAATTATAATTTTCAATCAAGAAAATGCATAAATTCAAATAACTTTGGGGGTTATATTTTTGGTAGGTGTTTTATTGAGGAAAATATAAATATTTTCAATTTATCTCAAAAATAGAAACATAATATTTCTCCTCCTTTAATGGATAATGCTGTTTTGGAATGGAGGGGATATCTTCTTTCAGCTTGAAATATCTTTATTGTAAAAATAAATTTAAAAGATAATGTTAGTTGGTTTGAAGTATATCTTTGAAACATAGCTTTATTTTTCTCCAAGGTGCTTTTTACATTTTTCCATTTCAGTTTTTAATTTCTACAACCTATAGAAAAGAAAGTGTCCTCATGATAATTATTTAACATTGATTTCATAACTTGACATTGTAATTGGTGTTTTTGAAGACATGGATTATAGTGGTGACACATGAGAAGACAAATGACTCAGGTTGTAACTGTATACACAAACAATACCAGTTGAAGGCTAAAGGCAGCCAAACACTCCCATTCAACGAAATTATCATTCCAACTCAGTTTTTTTTTTTTTTTGTTTTTTTTACAAAATTGCCTGATTTCTTTAACCTTATTGAAATCACCAAATCGATCATGCCTTGGCACCATGTAGACACAGTCATAAAATATTTTCCTGGAGAAATAAGACCATTTTAATAGCCTCATCTTTCTTCTTCAGTAAAAAACATTTATTTGGACCATGAAAGAGACATTTTCATCTTACAAATCCTTAAGAATTCAAAAAATTGGAAGGCTCAACTGTCACAATGTCATTTCCATTCACACTTTTTATTACTGTGGTGATTCTCATTGCTAAGGAAAGATTAGCACTAGTTACTATGCAGAATTATTGTCTTTCCTGATATTTTGTGAATGTAAAGAGACATTTTTAAGGGTATTTTTCCAGAAATACATTGAAATAAGACCTAAGAGAAATCTAGTAATTGTCTTCAAGAATTTGGTTTATATTATCACGAAGGGCCAGGCAAAAAGATACTGTTATCATTTTGAGATGGTTGAAACCCAAGACCCATCACCTTAACTCTGAAAATAAACAGTTCTGCATATTAAGTAGAATTGTTAAATGTTAATTATAAA
Organism: Macaca thibetana thibetana; assembly: GCF_024542745.1. Taxonomy (NCBI): domain Eukaryota; kingdom Metazoa; phylum Chordata; class Mammalia; order Primates; family Cercopithecidae; genus Macaca; species Macaca thibetana. The sequence continues at coordinate 89,390,109 of NC_065598.1, read as the reverse complement.
TATATAAAGCTATTGAAACACCTTTTAAGATCATTTCATCAGAACAAGAAATTACTTTTAAAATCATAAATAAAAGATTATCAAGACAACTGTTATAAAAGTAGAAGCCTCTAGTGCAGTGAAAGCTTGAAAGAGTGACTCCTTTTTGAAATTTTGGAATAATAAAAAAATCAGTAAAATTATTATTCTTAGTAGGTCCAAAAGCAAATGCTATTTACCTGTAGCAAACCCAAAGTGCTTGTAAATTATAAATACACAACAGAGCCACATAGAGGGCTCAATAAATATTTATTAATTGATCAATTGCCCTGAGCACAAATATACAAACTTCTAATGATGTCTTCGTGGCTTCAGTACATTAAAGTGTTAGGTATGTGAACATCTACCCATATTTGGTTTGGACAGGCTTCAGTATACAGACAGCTCTTGCAGCACTGCTTGTGGAAGGCCAGCAAGATATATAGGTTCCCCATGTCCACTCCAGCACTGTTCTGAATTATTTTCAGATGAATATGATGTTAGATAACTCTAGTTTCTGTTACTTTCTGAATGTAGTTTGGCTCTGTGTTCCCACTCAAATCTCATGTCAAATTGCAATCCTCAGTGTTGGTGAAGAGGTCTGGTAGAAGATTGCATCATAGGGGTGGATCTCCTCCTTGCTCTTCTGCTGTTAGTGACTGAGTTCTCATGAGATCTGGTTGTTTAAAAGTGTGTAGCACTTCCCCCTTCCCTCTCTCTCCCCTGCTCTGCCCTGTGAAGATATGCCTGCTTCCCCTTTGCCTTCTGCCATGAGTGTAAGTTTCCTGAGGCCTCCCAAGCCATGCTTTCTGTACAGCTTGCAGAAATGTGAGTCAATTAAAACTGTTTTCTACATCAATTACCCAGGTAATTCTTTATAGCAATGCAAGAAAGGACTAATACAGAAAATTGGTACTGGAGAAGTAGGGCATTGCTATAAAGATACCTAAAAATGTGAAAGCAACTTTGGAACTGGGTAATGGGCAGAAGTTGGAACAATGTAGAGGATTCAGAAAAAGACATGAAGATGAGGGAAAGTTTGGAACTTCTTAGAGGTTTGTTAAATTGTTGTGACCAAAATGAAATAGTGATATGGACGATGAAGTGCAGGCTGAGGTGGTCTCAGATGGAGATAAGAAACTTATTGGGAACTGGAGTATAGGTCATTCTTGCTATGAATTAGCAAAAAAAACTGGGGATGTTGTATCTCCATCTAGAGGCCTGTGGAACTTTGTACTTGAGAGTGATGATTTAGGTTATCTGGCAGAAGAAATTTCAGCATATGGTCATATATGTGAGCAAAGAGATGATCTGAAACTGTAACTTATATTCAAAAGGGAAGCAGAGCATAAAAGTTTAGAAAATTTGCAGCCTGATGATTGGTAGAAAATAAAATTTCATTTTCTGGGGAGGAATTCAAGCTGGCTGCAGAAATTTGCGTAAGTAAATAGGAGCTGAATGTTAATAGCTAGGACAATGGGGAAAATGCCTCGAAGGCATTTCAGAGACTTGTGGTAGCCCCTCCATCACAGGCCCAGAGGCTTTGAAAGGAAGAATGGTTTTGTGGGCCAAGAGCCCTGCTGCCCTGTGTAACCTCGGGACATGGTTCCCTGCATCCCAACAGCTCCAGCTCCAGCTGTGGCTAAAAGGGCCTCCAATACATCTCAGACTGCTGTTTCAGAGGAAGTAAGCCACAAACCTTGGTGGCTTCCACATAGTGTTAAGCCTGTGGGTCGACAGAGGGCAAAAGTTGAGGCTTAGGAGCCTTCATCAAGATTTTAGAGGATGTGTGGAAACACCTGGATGTTCAAGTAGAAGTCTGGTGCAGGGGCAGAGCCCTCATGAAGAACCTCTACTAGTGCAATGCAAAGGGTAAATATGGAGTTGGAGTCCCCACACAGAGTCTCCACTGGAGCACTGCCCAATGAAGCTGCAAGAAGAGGGCCACCATCCTTCAGACCCCAAAATGGTAGATCCACCAACAGCTTGCACCATGTGCCTGGACAATCCACAGGCACTCTACTCCAGCCAGTGAAAGCAACCAACGGGGCTGTACCCTGCAGAGCCACAGAAGCAGAGATGCCCAAGGCCTTGGGATTCCACCCCTTGCATTGATGTGCCCTGGATGTGAGACATGGAGTCAAAGGAGATTATTTTGGAACTTTAAGATATAATGACTGTCCTCCTGTTTTGAACCACATGGGGCCTATAGCCCCTTTGTTTCAGCCAATTTCTCTTTTTTGGAACAGGAGCATTTACCCAATACCTATATACCCATTGCGTCTTGGAAGTAAATAGCTTGTTTGTGATTTTACAGGCTCATAGGCAAAAGGGACTTGCCTTGTCGCAGATGAGAGTTTGGACTTGGGCTTTTGAGTGAATGCTAAAATGAATTAAGACTTTGAGAGACTGTTGAGAAGGCATGATTATATTTTGCAATGTGAGAAAGACATGAGATCTGGGAGGGGCCAAAAGTGGAATGATATGGTTTGGGTCTGTGTTCCCATCCAAATCTCATGTGTAATTGTAATCCTCAATGTTGGAGGAGGGGTCTGGTAAGAGGTGATCACATCATAGGGGCGGACTTCCCCCTTGCTGTTCTCAAGATAGTGAGTTCTCACGGCATTTGGTTGTTTAAGAGTGTGTAGCACTTCCCACTTCTCTCTGCCTCCTCCTCTTCCATATGAAGATGTGTCTGCCTCCCCTTTACCTTCCACCATGATTGCAAGTTTCCTGAGGCCTCCCAAGTCATGCTTCCTGTACAGCCTGCAGAACTGTGAATCAATTAAACCTCTTTTCTTCATAAATTACCCAGTCTCAGGTAGTCTGTAGCAATGCGAGACAGACAAATACATTTCCCAAGATGAAACCTTGTTTCAGAGATGCCATTCTCCTTTTCTGTTCCCCCAAAACACCATGCTCACTCAAAGTAAAAGACAAGACAAAATCGCTTCTTATATTTATTTCTTCTACCTGGTGAATAAGCATGAGTTGTCATGTGTATTGGCGTAGCAGAACACTTACGATATAGAATTCTGGAGCCAGAATCCCTGGGGTTTGTATTCTAATTATACCATTTACTAGGCATTTGACATTGGACAAGTTATTTAACCTCACCATGTGTGTTTCTGTGTCTATAAAACAGGGCTGATAATAGAGTCTGACTCATTTTTTTGGTAAGGGTTAAATAAATTAATATGTACAAAAGACTTAGTACTTGGCATGTAGCATTGTATATATTACAACTGTTCACTAATATTGGGTTCTTTTCTATTTTGGGGCATACAGAAGGATCACTGTTCTCTGCTGTTGTCCACACCACCAAAACTTCAAAGTTAACCTTCTGACTTTCTCTTCCTGGGAAAGAGAAAGAAATGGGGAAGAGAAACTAGCTGGAAAGAGAAAGTACCCTAAGAAAGTCATTGTCAAATTCTAGCCATCTTATTGAGAACATGTGTTCTGAAGAGATTACTACACATACAATAGGCCTTTGTTAATTTGCATCACAGCATCAACTATCCTATCTAGACTAATACAGGCTGAGTAGCCCTTATCTGTAATGCTTGGGATGAGAAGGGTTTCAGATTTTGGATTTCTCAGATTTGGGGAAATTTCCATATACCTAATGAAGTATATTGGGGATAGTACCCAAGTCTAAACAAATAATTCATTAATGTTTCATATACATCTTTATTTATTTATTTATTTATTATTATTATACTTTAAGTTGTAGGGTACATGTGCATAACGTGCAGGTTTGTTACATATGTATACTTGTGCCATGTTGGTGTGCTGCACCCATCAACTTGTCATTTACATCAGGTATAACTCCCAATGCAATCCCTCCCCCCTCCCCCCTCCCCATGACAGGCCCCTGTGTGTGATGTTCCCCTTCCTGAGTCCAAGTGATCTCATTGTTCAGTTCCCACCTATGAGTGAGAACATGCGGTGTTTGGTTTTTCTGTTCTTGTGATAGATTGCTAAGAATGATGGTTTCCAGCTGCATCCATGTCCCTACAAAGGACATAAACTCATCCTTTTTGATGGCTGCATAGTATTCCATGGTGTATATGTGCCACATTTTCTTAATCCAATCTGTCACTGATGGACATTTGGGTTGATTCCAAGTCTTTGCTATTGTGAATAGTGCTGCAATAAACATACGAGTGCATGTGTCTTTATAGCAGCATAATTTATAATCCTTTGGGTATATACCCAGTAATGGGATGGCTGGGTCATATGGTACATCTAGTTCTAGATCCTTGAGGAATCGCCATACTGTTTTCCATAATGGTTGAACTAGTTTACAATCCCACCAACAGTGTAAAAGTGTTCCTATTTCTCCACATCCTCTCCAGCACCTGTTGTTTCCTGACTTTTTAATGATCGCCATTCTAACTGGTGTGAGATGGTATCTCATTGTGGTTTTGATTTGCATTTCTCTGATGGCCAGTGATGATGAGCATTTTTTCATGTGTCTGTTGGCTGTATGAATGTCTTCTTTTGAGAAATGTCTGTTCACATCCTTTGCCCACTTTTTGATGGGGTTGTTTGTTTTTTTCTTGTAAATTTGTTTGAGTTCTTTGTAGGTTCTGGATATTAGCCCTTTGTCAGATGAGTAGATTGCAAAAATGTTCTCCCATTCTGTAGGTTGCCTGTTCACTCTGATGGTAGTTTCTTTTGCTGTGCAGAAGCTCTTTAGTTTAATGAGATCCCATTTGTCAATTTTGGCTTTTGTTGCCGTTGCTTTTGGTGTTTTAGACATGAAGTCTTTGCCCATGCCTATGTCCTGAATGGTACTACCTAGGTTTTCCTCTAGGATTTTTATGGTATTAGGTCTAACATTTAAGTCTCTAATCCATCTTGAATTAATTTTCGTATAAGGAGTAAGGAAAGGATCCAGTTTCAGCTTTCTACTTATGGCTAGCCAATTTTCCCAGCACCATTTATTAAATAGGGAATCCTTTCCCCATTTCTTGTTTCTCTCAGGTTTGTCAAAGATCAGATGGCTGTAGATGTGTGGTATTATTTCTGAGGACTCTGTTCTGTTCCATTGGTCTATATCTCTGTTTTGGTACCAGTACCAAGCTGTTTTGGTTACTGTAGCCTTGTAGTATAGTTTGAAGTCAGGTAGCGTGATGCCTCCAGCTTTGTTCTTTTGACTTAGGATTGTCTTGGAGATGCGGGCTCTTTTTTGGTTCCATATGAACTTTAAAGCAGTTTTTTCCAATTCTGTGAAGAAACTCATTGGTAGCTTGATGGGGATGGCATTGAATCTATAAATTACCTTGGGCAGTATGGCCATTTTCACAATATTGATTCTTCCTATCCATGAGCATGGTATGTTCTTCCATTTGTTTGTGTCCTCTTTTATTTCACTGAGCAGTGGTTTGTAGTTCTCCTTGAAGAGGTCCTTTACATCCCTTGTAAGTTGGATTCTTAGGTATTTATTCTCTTTGAAGCAATTGTGAATGGAAGTTCATTCCTGATTTGGCTCTCTGTTTGTCTGTTACTGGTGTATAAGAATGCTTGTGATTTTTGCACATTAATTTTGTATCCTGAGACTTTGCTGAAGTTGCTTATCAGCTTAAGGAGATTTTGGGCTGAGACAATGGGGTTTTCTAAATATACAATCATGTCATCTGCAAACAGGGACAGTTTGACTTCTTCTTTTCCTAACTGAATACCCTTGATTTCTTTCTCCTGCCTAATTGCCCTAGCCAGAACTTCCAACACTATGTTGAATAGGAGTGGTGAGAGAGGGCATCCCTGTCTTGTGCCAGTTTTCAAAGGGAATTTTTCCAGTTTTTGCCCATTCAGTATGATATTGGCTGTGGGTTTGTCATAAATAGCTCTTATTATTTTGAGGTACGTTCCATCAATACCGAATTTATTGAGCGTTTTTAGCATGAAGGGCTGTTGAATTTTGTCAAAAGCCTTTTCTGCATCTATTGAGATAATCATGTGGTTCTTGTCTTTAGTTCTGTTTATATGCTGGATTATGTTTATTGATTTGCGAATGTTGAACCAGCCTTGCATCCCAGGGATGAAGCCCACTTGATCATGGTGGATAAGCTTTTTGATGTGTTGCTGAATCCGGTTTGCCAGTATTTTATTGAGGATTTTTGCATCGATGTTCATCAGGGATATTGGTCTAAAATTCTCTTTTTTTGTTGTGCCTCTGTCAGGCTTTGGTATCAGGATGATGTTGGCCTCACAAAATGAGTTAGGGAGGATTCCCTCTTTTTCTATTGATTGGAATAGTTTCAGAAGGAATGGTACCAACTCCTCCTTGTACCTCTGGTAGAATTCAGCTGTGAATCCATCTGGTCCTGGACTTTTTTTGGTTGGTAGGCTATTAATTATTGCCTCAATTTCAGAGCCTGCTATTGGTCTATTCAGGGATTCAACTTCTTCCTGGTTTAGTCTTGGAAGAGTGAAAGTGTCCAGGAAATTATCCATTTCTTCTAGATTTTCCAGTTTATTTGCGTAGAGGTGTTTATAGTATTCTCTGATGGTAGTTTGTATTTCATATACATCTTAAACACATAGCCTGAGGGTTATTTTATACATTATTTAAAAAAAAAACTTTTGTACATGAAACAGAGTTTTGATCGTGATTAATCACATGAGGGCAGGTGTGGAATATCTCACTTAGGACATCATATTGCCACTCAGAGTTTTAAATTTTGGATTTTGGGTTTTTGGACTAGGGATGCTCGACTTGTACATGTACTAATGTATTACTATACTATAACATTGTTAGCTGATTTTGCTATATCTTCACCTATTCTGGCAGTCACTTCCGTACTGTCATGTATTTTTAGGTTTGTATGTTTTGTCTTCACCGTTAGAGGGGAGACGCCATAACTTATACTTCTTTTTGTCATCCTTCCCCAGTGCCTAACACCATACTGACACAATGCACCCTCTGAATACTAATCAAATGAAGAAGATATTTCAATATTCTAGCTCCATAGGAGACTTTTGAGTTTTCCCTTGGAATCTTTTAAAAAGGCTAACAATTCATCGGAGGGGATTACCGCAGGCATGTATAAATCCATAAGCCCTAAAATCTTTCTCTCAGTCTCAATTTTTGTATCCACCAGGGGTCTGAGCCAGAAACCTAAAAGTCATACTTGAATCCTCTCTGTTCTTCACTGACAACATTCAATCTTTAAGTCTTGTCATTTCTATGTCCCAAATACCTCTCAACTTGGTTCCTCTCTCTCCATCTCCTCGGCAACTCTTTTTAGTTCAGGCCATTCTAATTTCTTTCATGGATCATTGAAACAGTCTCCTAACTATTCTTATTTCTAGTCTTGCTTCTGTCCAATGTATTTTGTACTCTTGATCCAGAGTTGATTTGTTTTTTTCAAAAACATAAATCTGATCATGGCACTCATCTTCTTAAAATGGGTCTTTCAATGCCTCTTGATGAATTTCAAATTCTCTCACTTGTCATGTAAGGTTTTCCATGATCTTCTAATCTTTTCATGATGATTTCTCCTTACTACTCCTTTCTCACAATATGCTTCGGTCACATTTAATTATTTACAGTTCTTGAAACTTATGCCGCCTTATACTTTTTATTTAGCCTAAAACATTCTTATTTCTGCTTTGCTTGACTAATTTCTGTTTCTCCTTTAGGCTTCATCTTGGATGATCATATCTTCTGGGAAGTCTTGCAGATCTCTCCAAAACTGTTCATCCATAGGACCTTCTGCTTGCCTTTATATGATGAGGTAGTATGGCATATTGACTTGTCAGAATGGCCTAGGTTTTAGTATCTGCTCTGCTACTTATTAGAGGAGTGACCTTGGGCGAGTTACATAAGAATAATAGTACTTTTCCTGTGCTATTAGGATCAAAATCTTTTAGCATAACCCTTAGAATATAGTATGTGCTTAATAAATGCTAGCTACCATTGATACTGCTTCACTTAATAGAGACCACCTCCCAGGGTCTAAAGTAAACCATTCAACTGTAAGGTCTGAGAAACAAGTTTCTTCTCCTTTGTAGCGTACACCATTTAAAAATGAATGAAAGGAATCTTATCTTTTGAGTGACAAATAGAGTTAAATGAGTCTTAATACCACTGGAATTTTCATTTAGGTTATTTTTGAAAATGTTCAGTGAAACTGAGTGAGAATACATTTGAATAACATTTTCTGAAGGTATAATTATTATATTTAACTCATATTTTGAGGGACTCTCATCATCATATCTCCCATTATGGAGACATTTAAATAAGAAGGGAATTCTTTTTTTCTTATGCAGGGGTACTAGAATACTTCACTGAGTTGATTGCCTTGGTGCATTTCCTGGCTTGTCTGTTCCTTAAAACATGATTTTCCTGCCCTTAAGTAAATCCACAGAGGGTCTGTCGACTGAGTCTTTAGAGTCCATTTGGTTGATCAATATTCAGAGAATGCCTGTACCTGAGTCGAGGATGTTTGTCTTACTTTAAGAGATCTAAAACGGAAGGGATTTTTTTTTTTAAAGGATGCGCTCTGATTGCTAAAAGTTAAGGACATATTCCCAGTGTGCTAGTTATTTTCAATATCCAGGTAAAAAGTAACTTTAATGGTGACATTGAATTGCTAAAATTATCTTATGCTTTCAGCCTTCTGAAGACCACATCATTATAAGTCTTTTGATTGTTTATCATCCAACATTTCTTTTCTAAGTATAATTATGTGGTTTGATGCTAGAGAATAGGAGGCCTATTGGCACACACATGTAGCATTGTTACCTTTCTAAAGTAATTAATAGATTCTTATTATTTTACAATAGTTCATTATTAATCCATCATCAATAATGGGATTAGTAATATTGGAATAGGACAAACTTGCTAATTAGTGGAATATTCCTAGAGTTCTTGTACTCAGGAATTTCTCCTATATTCATCCTCTTTCCCAGTTTATTTTCAATTTGAACATAATATTTGGCACAGATATGAAGAGTCCTGATACAGATTTTTTTCTCTCTCTCTGTTGCTCTTTCTCACTGGTTTAGAACAGGCAATTTAGGTTTTATTCACGGTTTTGAAATCAGCAAGGGGCAAGCAGTGAGCCCCTTATCACCATGGTGAGGGTATAGTTCTTTGAAGTTATTCCTATTCAAGCCCATGTCTTACAATCCTAGTGAAGGGGAGCAAACCTCCAGAGATCCACATTCAAATTATCCAGATGCCAGGGTTCAGGCCCAGTCCTGCACTCAGGTGCAAGGTAAAAGACTTCCCCCTACAGAGATGAGGGTTATAGAGAGTTCTGGAATAAAATCTCTGGAATAACCACCTGATAGCCCCTTCATCCACTTCTTCAGCTTCACCACAGGCTATATATAAAACTTATCAAATGTAGCTCTTTAAAAATATGTGCTAATTTGCTATGTCCTTGAGAAGGACATGGTTGCCTTGTAGAAGCTTTCTTTTCATGCACAAAGAAGAAAGAAGTCTTACCTCATTTCCTAAAACATCAAGCTCTAATATAGAAGCCCAAATCATCCAGTTTTATTTTGACTGTGGCTCGCCAGATCTAGGGAAATGGATTTACTAAGTAACTGCTAACAAGATCACCTAGATCAAATATTCTGGAGGAAAGAATAGTGAAAAAGGTTGAATATTGATTTTTCCCTAGGAGCAAATAATTATAAGGGCAAAAGCATGGATTCCGCTCCTCTATCAGAACTTGACTACTGAAGCGAAGTGAGCTTTATTTAGGCACATTTCTACACTTGTCCATTTTTAAATCTGCAGTATCTCTGATATGCCAATAGGTGGCACTATAAGATAAGGAAGATGAATTAGCAGTCAAAGAACAACAAAATTATTATGGAAAATAACCCAAGCAAAGAAAATACAGAAATTTTAAAAAAAGAATGGTGCATTTTAATCTTATTTTTTTAGCAATACAAGGGAAAAATATTTTTTCCAGAGAAAAAGTCCAATATATGAGGGCATGTACGTTTTCCTTCAAAAATTAACGTAGTACTAGTCAGTACTGAAATCCTCTGTACTGTGTCGTTTAACTTTATAACCAGGATTATTGTATTTACAGCTCTGTTTGGAATTTTAGCAACTTGAAACACGTTGAGCTTTCAAGATGTGTAACTATCAAATGAATATACGTGCACATGTGCACGTGCACACACACACACACACACACACGAGTCAAAGATGACCTTGGCAGCTTTGATATCGAAAGAAATGACTTAGAAGCTAAAAGATACAGGTAGGAAAATGTTTAACTTATTCATCCATTTCAGTAGGATATCTTTACTTTTCTTTATAATTCTGGATATAAGTTTTTCTACAGTCAGATGTGTCCCCATTTGTTAGGTTCATGAAAAAGTGCATGCAGTTTTTGCCATTATTTTCAATATATTTTACATCATCTTTCCTTCTCCATGAATTTCTTATTCACTTGTAATCCTCCTTTAACCAGTCAGCTTTATGGAGGAGATTCAGGCTAATTCACAGAAATATGTAATCAATAAGATGGAATGGGATACATAGTCTTGAAATTTGTTTCTTGCTCATATTCTTAGTAGTAATGCCATTTAATTGAAAAGAATCCGAACAAAACATAGTTCATGCTGCAGATGCATACAACTGGCTATTAACACTAAAAAAACCAAAAAACGAAAAAAACCTCTTTCATAAGGAATACTGATGGAAATGTAGCCTTAGCTTAAAAACCACTTTGCAATTATTTTGGTTCTATAATCTTGAGGCTATAACAGAGTCCCCCTTTTTTGCTATGACTTTTGAAATAGCTCCTGTTCTTTTTTTTCTGCTGTGTCTGGAAAAATTGGCATGAGAGGAAAAAAAGTTAAAACAACTTAAATAATTAACTGTTCAACCTTCTTAAATGTCTAAAGATACACTCATTCTATTTCTTTATATGAAGGCATTGTTAAAAGGGAACATTCCATTCAGTTTTGAAATGACACATCAGAATGTTAAGACTCCCTATGTTTTTATATTCTCTATCTTTTTCTTTTCCTTCTTTTTTTTTTCTTCTTTTTCTTTTTAGTTTTTGAGACAGAGTCTCGCTCTATTGCCCAGGCTGGAGTGCTGTGGTGTGATCTTGGCTCACCACAACCTCTGCCTCCCGGGTTCAAGTGATTCTCCTATTCTCCTGCCTCAGTCTCCCGAGTAGCTGGGACTACAGGAGCATGCCACCATGGCTGGCTAATTTTTGTATTTTTAGTAGAGATGGGGTTTCACTATGTTGGCCAGGCTGGTCTCGATCTCCTGACCTCGTGATCCACCCGCCTCGGCCTCCCAAAGTGCTGGGTATATTCCCCATCTTACAGGCCATAAATATTGGGAAATTAAAAGCAGAATTGAGATAGGTTGGAGTAACTATTTTTGTTGGTTTCCTTCATCTTCTGGTACCAATTCCCAGGGATAAGATTCTATTTTGGGAGCCAGAAAGAACAAAAGAAGTATCTAGTGTATAAATGGCTTCCCTTTAACAACTCCTTCCACATATGTGCTAATGCAAGTAGCTCTTTGAGGGCAGGTGCTATTTTTGATTTTGTTTTGTTTTGTGTTTATTGTTTGGGGTTTTTTTTTTTTTCATTTCTTTCTTTTCTTTTCTAAAGTTCTGTATTCTCAGCATCTAACACAATGCCTGGAGCATAAAAGTAGCTCAGTAAATGCCTGATGAATTAATGGGTAAATACATGAAAAAATAGTCCACTCCGCCATCAAATCTATTTTTCTGTTGAGAAGAGAAAATGTACAAGTGGTCCATTGCTAGTTGAGGCAGAACAAAATAAACTTACTTTGTGCACAATAGACATTTATGGAACACATGTCGCCCCCAAACATACTCAAAAATAGAAATGGGGAATTTGGTCAAATTGATCTTTGCCACTCCACCTTTCCTATCAATACTCATTTCTCTTCACCTGGAAAACAAATTAGCATAGTGGGAAGGTGCATGGGCTTTGTGACCAAATGGGCCTCGGTTGGATTCTAATCCTGGATTGGCCACTTACTACCTTATATGCTTGAGTAAGTCACTTATCTCTGACTTTTAGTTTCTTAATTGGTAAAATAGAATTTTGATACTTAGAGCTTTTCCAAAAGGACTCAATGAACCTAAATACCTACTATAGTACCTGGCATACAGACGTTCAATAAATGATGTTTCTTTCCTGCACTTGCTGTTACTTTCCTTTCAAATAGCTTCATGAAGGAAGTATTATTATTATTACATTATATCTGGGGAAGTGGAGGCTCAACCAGGTTAAGTGACTTGGTCAGCTATATAAAGGTAAAAGATGGAAGAAACTGGATTCCAGCCTTGTCAATCCAGACTCTAGGCTTCTAACTACTACACTATATGAACTAGGGATTTTATTTTGCCTTAGCATTAGGGGAAAAAAAGCATGGCTTATTTGTTGCCATGGTATCTTTTAAATTTCGCGCACATGTGCACACATGCATGCAATAAAGGAAACAATGGTTAAAGGTGCAAGTGGTAGAGTCTCGTATCACACTATGTTTAAATAGTGGATGTTATTTATTAGCTGTGGACTTAGCTAAGTTACTGCACCTCTATACCCTTAGCTATAAAATAAAGGACATTAACTCTTCTCATATGAAGGGCAGATTTCAGGATTCTATAAAACTTATGCAAGGTGATGTCCCTTGTACATAGTATTTAATAGATGTTTTAAGTATCATGATTATTATTGGGAACAAAAATGTGAATAACAGCAGGTAGATAGCCAGAAAAAAAAAATCTCAGTTATTCTCTAAAGAAAGCATATATTTTTAAACGAATAATATAACATAATTTAATACATTTAACTTCACAAATTATTCTTAAAAAGCCCTCCAACAGGCCGGGTGCGGTGGCTCACGCCTGTAATCCCAACACTTTGGGAGGCCGAGGTGGGCAGATCACGAGGTCAGGAGATTGAGACCATCCCAGATAACATGGTGAAACCCTGTCTCTACTAAATAAAAATACAAAAAAATTTAGCCGGGCGTGGTGGTGGGCGCCTGTAGTCCCAGCTACTTGGGAGGCTGAGGCAGGAGAATGGCATGAACCCAGGAGGTGGAGTCTGCAGTGAGCCGAGATCGTGCCGCTGCACTCCAGCCTAGGTGACAGAAAGAGTGAAACTCTATCTCAAAAAAAAAAAAAAAAAAAAAAAAGCCCTCCAACAATTTTCTCCCCACTCTGTTAAGCAACTACCAACCTAGTCTGAGTTATTGGAAATTCAGACTAAGTTAGAATATCATTAATGTTTTCTAGTTTGATTCCATTGCAAACATCTTTTAACCCAGTAACTTAATGCACATTTCTTGCATAAATTTAATGGAGACAGACTTATGTAAACTAAAATTACATCACATTTGTTTACTGGAGTGTAAGGTAGCCATTAGGCAAACCAGTCTAATTTAGAGAAGGTTGAAAAATCCAAAGTTTACAACTAGGAATACATGTGAGTCAGCAAATGTAGAGGCTGCCTACTAAAGGGAAGATGCTTTAGAAATAACTTTCAATATTGATCTTAAACATCATGAAAGATCTGTTTAAGAATACTTAAGCTTCTGGCTGGTTATTAGAAAAAAAAGTAACAGAACATTAAAAAATAAACACAATCATTTAGTGAATATCATTTTGGGCTATGAATATTTATATTAATGGTTATCTGAAAGACAACACTAGTAAGCTCCAAAAGAATAAATATATAGGGCAAACTTTTGGGCTGTCCAAATGATTTTATATTGTAATTTCATTATAATATTATACGCTTCCAGAAATTACAGTTCTGGTCAGAAAGCCTAGAGGTAGGCATCTAGAAGCATCTTTATCAATAATAAATTAGTGAGTTAAAAGAACAATTTTTGCACACTTAATAGGGCAATTGTGAGGATTATTATAATATCTAAGTTAAAACAGCATATGTGTAAACTAAGTGGGTTAGAGTCAAATGTTCAAGACAGAGAAGGAGTGTTTGATGGGAGACTCACTTCTCTTGGCCAAGTTCTATATTAAATAACTGACTGTTTTATTTATAAGGCAGAAGGTGAAAGATTTAAAACTCCAAGAAACAGATGTAAGTGAAATGATTTTTTTCAAAGAAGGCACTTGAGCTTTCTACTCAAGATAATAATAAATATTAATCAGGTTATCTCTGTTTGAGTTTCTCAGTTTTCTCCTAGTAATTTATCTTTATTTGAATTGCTTCACAAGTTCAAACACTGAAGATACTCCCACTGTACTCCACCCTCTCATTTTAGGTTGGAATATCATCTGTGGACACAACCTAGCACTGCTTTCCAGAGAGTAAGGTCATCTGCTTTCCTTTTTTTTTTTTTTTTTTTTTTTTTTTGCTTGAGTGAATTGGCAATGATATTAGGTACTAATAGCACCCTCTTTCTCACTTGGTGTACAGAACTGTGGGCTTCCTATTGTCTCTAAAGAACATTACAAAGTAGAAAGTAGGCAGAGTTCTCAGAACCTAGAACAAGTTATTAAGATTTTGAATACCATGTTATGTTTATTGCTTTCATGGTTGTAATATTAAATTATCAATTGTGAGTGAAATAGCCTATGTACCAAGCCCCCTTAACTGACATTTTATCAAGTCCATCTACTTTCCCAGATAAAGAAAGGATTACCACATGGCAAATTACCATAAAACCATGGTATATAAGGTAATATTTCCCAAATGTCCCTTGGCACAGAAGGGCTATTGACAGATGTTTGCTGCCTTATGACAGAAGAATAGAGCTGTAAAAAGTTGAACAACTGTTTTGTTTTTTATCTCCCTGCATCTTTATCTTAAATTAGACATTTTACTCACATCAATAAAGCACCAATACTATGAACCAGCTTCAGAAACTGCAAAGCTTTTGTAACATAGAAGCTTTCTTAGTAATGACAGTTGTCAAAAATAAGATTTTTAGCTTGGCATGGAGCCTTGTGCATGTAATCCTAGCTTCTTGGGAGGCTGAGGTGGGAGGATTGCTTGAAGCCAGTAGTTCAAGACCAGACCAGGCAACATGGAAAGACTCTCTCTTTAAAAAATAAAATAAAATAAAATAAAATAAACATTTTACCTCTGAAGTAGCATGTTTATGAACCCAATGGAGATATTTACAGTCAACTTATTATATTCCTTTTACTTATATGTAGTCAATTTATTATATTCCTTTTATTTACATATACACAATGAGAATTATTTTTACCCATGTAAATAATATGTCTTTTAGCCAAAGTTGGTTTGTTGATGGTATAGCTGTTCTTGTCTAGGAGAATCTCCAATTTTTATTGGCCACATGGTGTAACTAATTTCATGGGAGACAAATAATGACTAGGACAAAGTCAAGATATTTTTTTTACATATGTAAAAATGCTAGAATTGTGTCTGGAGTTGGTTCCTTCCAGTGGGTTCGTGGTCTTGCTGACTTCAAGAATGGGACCACAGAACTTCGTGGTGTTACAGTTCTTAAAGATGGCAACCTAAAGAGTGAGCAGCAGCAAGATTTATTGTGAAGAGCGAAAGAACAAAGCTTCCATAGCATGCAAGGAGACCTGAGCAGGCTGCCGCTGCTGGCTGGGGTGGCCAGCTTTTATTCCCTTACTTGTCCCTACCCACATCCTGCTGATTGGTCCATTTTACAGAGTACTGATTGGTCCATTTTACAGAGCACTAATTGGTCCATTTTACAGAGTGTTGATTGGTCCTCTAGCTAGCCACAGAGTGCTGATTGGTGTGTTTTTACAGAGCACTGATTGCTGCATTTTAAAAACCTCTAGCTAGTCACAGAGTGCTGATTGGTGTGTTTTACAATTCTAGCTACAGAGTGCTGATTGGTGAATTTTACAATCCTCTTGTAAGACAGAAAAGTTCTTCAAGTCCCCACCTGACCCAGAAGTCCAGCTGGCTTCCCCTCTCAGAATTAGAGAACGTTAGTGCTACTATCAGGACTTACCCATGTGTCCTAGCTCCCACTGGATGTACCTCTTTCTGTCCCTCACTAAAATATATTTCTTACCATGAATATGTATTTGTACTATGAACTTCTCCATCCAATTCTATGACTGTTTTTGTTAAAGAATGGGGAGCCAGCTTCTATCAATTCATCTATTCGAGAACTCCATTATGCCATCCATCATGTTATACACCTGAACCAGAAAAAGGCCAATCCCTATTTGCCTTAGTGGTAAATGGCTAGGGAACATGGGTGTATTAGTCCGTATTCACACTGCTGATAAAGACATACCAGAGACTGGGAAGATAAAGAGATTTAGTTGGACTTACAGTTGCACATGTCTGGGGAGGCCTCAGAATCATGGCAGAGGGTGAAAGGCACTTATTACATGGTGACAGCAAGAGAGAATGAGGAAAGGGCAAAAACAGAAACCCCTGATATACCCATCTGAACTTGTGAGACTTATTCACTATCATGAGAATAGCACAGAAAGATCGGCCCCCATGATTCAATAACCTTCCCCTGGGTCCCTCCCACAACACGTGGAAATTCTGGGAGATATAATTCAAGTTGAGATTTGAATGGGGACACAGCCAAACCATATCAATAGGGGAAGTGGTAAAAGAGCAGAAGAAAGTGATGACAGTGTGACATGTAGAGAGAGACAAAGAATTGTTAATAAGACTTGGGTCAAATTTTACATAGTTTATGTTAAAGGGGAATGATACATTTTCTAAACTTCTATGGATTCCATGAGGAGAGAATGTTTCCAGCACATCCCTGGAAGCTCTACACTCTTTTAATCACTCTGTCCCAGGAAAGTTGGAATTACTTATGTGATTGATAAACAACTGACAGGCTTGGCTCAGCCCCATTTTTGTCCATTTTGAGAATAGGGCTGCCTATAGGGAGACATATTGTTCTCTGCCTCCAACAGGGAAGGAGGCCTGTCTTGGTTCAGTGCTTCTATGAATCAGTGAGTTATAGTGTCTGATTCCAGAATTTGGTTTTAACAAGTTCACCTGATTAACAGAAATAAAGCTACTCCCTTCAGCTTATACTTCATCAATAATGAAGGTTATATTTTTGGTTCTCTACCTCCCGCTCCTTTGTTTTATTTTTTAATCATTCAGAACCTGGGTAGGGAACCCACCCAGAGACCTCAAGACTATGCTAGAAAATAGGATGAAAAATTTGAGTGAGGAACAAATTTTATAGTTGCCTTTACGATCACTACTCAAAAATGATCTATTTATATATTTCAAAATAGCTTGAAGAGAGGATTTTAAATATTCTTGCCATAAAGAAACAATGAATGTTTTAGATGATGGAAGTACTAAATATACTGATTTGACCACTACACATTGTATATATGTATCAAAACATGGAGAAAGTAAAACTATTATGCACTGTTGAGGGACATATAAAATGCTACAATCACTTGAGAAACAGTTTGGTAGTTTCTTGAAAAGTTAAACATGTACTTAAAATATGACATGGCCCTTCCATCCTGAAATAGTTACCCAGAAGGAATTGAAGCACATGCCCAAACCAATAATTGTACACAAATGTTAATGAGAGCTTTATTCTGAAACATCCCACTGGGACAAAGAGGCATGAAGAAACCCAGAAGGGTGTTGACAATGTCCAACATCTTGTCTATGGGGTGGTGAAAACAAGGGTGGACATCTATCAAAACTCATCAGATCACACACACTTACATATATGCAGTTTCTGGTAGATAAAATATGTTCCAATGAAATTGTTAAAGTAGATATTTCAGCATAAAATTTTCTATGATAAAAATTATCTATTGAGTGCAATGTCCACTATTAGGGTGATAGGTACCCAAAAAGCCCAGAATTCACCACTATACAATTTATCCTTATAACAAAACACCAGTTGTACCCCTAAATCTATTGAAATAAAAATTCTAAAAGAACAAATTCCAAATTTAGCCTTACTATTTAGAAAAATATCTGAAAAATACAGTCTCCTATAGATAAAATACTCAGACCATTCAAATAAATGTTGATACTGGAATTCTGGTCACTATGAAATTATAATTTGAACTTTGACTTGTGTAGAAATTTTACATATTTTCACAGGTAAATAACATACAATAAGGATACATTTGGTTGAAAAACATCATGCCATTGATCACTGATATTCTCAGGCTTCGTTATGTAAAAGATTAAATCATTCTAATATTGAAGGGATATTTAATGTTTAATGGAGATAATTTTGAATAATAATGTTTGCAACACTGCAGTTTATAAACAAATACAGTCTTCCAAATTCTGTAAAAATAAACATATGTTATAGAATATATTTGAGGGAGTGATATTTAGAAATGAAATAATTTCATAGATGTACTTAAATTTCTGAAGGATTGAAACTCATTTTTAATTGTGATAATAATTGAGAAAACATTTTTCTTCTATGTGACAAGATGTGAGCAACACAATTTGATACTCTTAGAAATTGTCAACAAAGTGATGTTAAGTCATTCAGTGGTGACCATTGTAGAAATGGACTGATAGGCAGAGAAATCAGATAAAGAGAAATTTTACCACATTAATCATCAACTAAAATGGGGAAATGTTTTCATTAAAACTTAAGTCAATATCCATTTCTACCCATTCATCAGTTACCCCTGTTAAGGCTCTTCAAATTAATAGATGGTTCAAGAAAATAGTCTCATGCCTAAAAAGTTACCTACAGTGGCTCACATAGGGATTTAAAAATCCTTGTGAAATACTTTACAAATATCCATATTTGTAGTATAAGAATACACTACAAATAATATAGTGCTAGGCTTAGTTGCCTTTTGGGTGGTGCCTGATGAACAATGGCAATATTCTAATGGTACTATCCAAGGAATAGCTTTGACACACAGCATGTCTATTTCACCATCTCATCTCTATAATTATCTTCTCAAACTTAGCTGACATATATTAATTCATGATATAGAGAGCAGTGAACAAGAAATCAAGAGAACTTGATTTTAGTCTTGGTTATGTTATTATTGAGTTCTATAATCTCAGGCCAACTACTTAAGATCTTTGAAATTGTTTCCATATATATATATAAAATATGGGAGCTGAGTTCTTTAAGATTCTTTTCCATTTTGAGCATGCTAATCTATGATTTTGCTCACTGTGAGACACAGTGAATATAAACATGGAGACAAAATTATACGATTTAATTATTGATAAAAGTGGCCCATGGGAATTTGGAGACACATATCTTCTACTTGTGTCAGATTAATTTCATGTCATTAAAACTGGGTCTGCACAAAAGATACAATATCTCTATATGGCTGTATTTCTATCCAGGCCATTTTACAAGCATAGCATTTGGGGAATGCCCAGTAACTCCTAAAATGAGTCATTATTTATTTTAAATTTTATCCATAGCATTTCACTTATATCTTGTTCAAATGGCAATTAAAATACCCTGTTGGTGGCAGCAATAGTTTAATTTTCCCTTTCAGAAAAAGAAAGTAAGCAAAATATTTATAGGTAATTAGTTGGAAAAACCTATTAACCACATAGTAAAAAAGTTTTCCTTCTCCAACATGTTGAAACACATTTTAAACTGTGAGCTTTAGCAAGTAATAAAATAAATTCCATTTTGTACATGCTGCAAACAATAGTATAACCATTTACATATCTCTTCTAGCTCCAGAGTGTAAACATACTGGTGAACCTTTCAAAGATGCAGAGTTGCTAAAGTTCTTTCTTTCCTGGTTAGCTCTTTTGTTCTGGTCTCTAAATAGTTGGGTACTTTTAAATAAGGTAGGTTTAAAAATGGAGACCACATACTGCTTTGAACAGTACTGGGAAGCCAGCTTAAGGGGCAAATGTTTGAATTCAGCAACTCTCACATTTCCTTTGATCTTTTCCTCTTGCGTTTGTTTACACTGACTATGGTTCTTTAGCTCTTGAGTAGCCTAAATATCCTTACTTATGGACAGAGCTACCTGATGATAACCTGCATCCCTTTTGGCAATGCACACATAGTTTACATATTCTTCTATGTATGTAATTCTGGTTTATGTCTTATCTTTAGGTATTGGATATTGGTAATGAAATTGTGGGTCTGAGGCAAAGACATGCAATGAATGTGCCACTGGTGTTTAGGAAAATGGGTCACAGGTGAGCCAGGACATCATTTCCCTTGATCCTGGTCATGGGGTAAGTGGGTAGTGCCTGAGGCAGTCAGAGCCATAGAAGTCCGCGGAACAACCAGAGCCCCTGTTCCTTGTTAAGAGCAGTCTTATATACAGACTTAAGTGTGCTTTACTAATATTATCACTTTCTATAAATGGAAAAGCAATGATCTTGGCTCTTGCTACCCAAAGTGTAGCACTCAACAACCAGCATCATCATCATTTGGGGGCATGTGAAAAATGCAGAACTTAATTTCCCATATAATGAATCAGAATCTGTATTTTCACAGTTTTCCCCAGTTGATTCATATGCACATTACAGTTTGAGAATCTCTGGATTAAGCAATATCCTTGGTGCCCAGATGGTTTCCAACCTTATCTGCACTTCAGAAACAACTAGAGTGATTTAAAAAAATCTTGATGTCCAGAATACACCATAAACTAGAATCTCTAAGACTCGGTCTGAGACACGGTGCTTGTAAGACTTCACCCAGTGATTCCCATGTACAACCAATGTTGAACACAGCTGATCTAGCAGCTTGTCCATTTCTAATAGGTAGGTACTGCATGTCACAAGATACCAAGAATCCGAAAAGAGGTATAAAATTATAATCAGCTGCTCAAGGTTGCTTGTACAATTCTAATACGCGTGGGTCAGTGTTTGATGAGGCCGATGAATTTGGAAGAAATTGTGTACTGTGGAGATAGACATAACTCATATAAGCCTTTGTAAATGTTTACAACTTTTACTTGGGTTTTAGGTGTCATTGTCAATAAAATAATTCAAGGTTCTAACCCTAGACAAAGAAACTGTGTCTCTTTTTTCTAATTATATCACCCTTGGGACCATGGCTACTGGTGCCCTGGTGTGAGTTCCAGAGTAACATCCTTAACCAATGTTAGGTCTAAATACTTTGTTTCTCTCAATCAACTTAGGTTACCCCTTGCTTTTTTGCTTTACTTTGTGTCTACCATTAAATTTTTAAAAGCTGTAACCCATTTTTTTCTTGGAAAACTGTCACAAAAAAAATGTTATTTTTATAGCCACAACTGAGAGATTTTATTAAACTATTTATGTATGTAAAAGACTCTGTCAGAAAGAAAAACCATAACAAAGTAAAATAAAAAATACTGAAAGCCATGGAAATGGGAAGAATGAATAGATATTTTTTTTCATTCTAGTTTTAGGATGCTTTTATGAAAATTTTATAATAACTCTTGGGAACTATACCAAAAGTTTGTGGCATCCTGGTTTCTTCTGTTACCACCACCAGAGATTTAAGGAGGTGTTGTTTTAGAGTTATGACTTTAGGGACTCAGCTTTGGCTCCTTTTTGTTTGTATCTCACAGTAGTGACTTAGCACTCATACCAGCTGCTGATCATGTAAAGTATTTGTATAAAGTTTCCAGTGCTGCTGTAACAAATTATCACAAACTCCATGGCTTAAAATAAAGGGAATTTATTCTCTCATAGTTCTGGAGACCAAAAGTCCAAACTCAGTATCACTGGGCCGAAAGTAAGGTGTGAGCAGGTGAGGGCCACACTCTTTCTACAGGATCTAGAGGGGTTATATGTTCCTTGCCCCTTCTAGCTTCTGGTGGCTCCTGGTATTCCTTGGTTTGTGGCTGTATCACTCCAATCTCTGCCTCTGTCTTCATGTTACTCTCTCCTGTGTGTGTGTTTCTTATCTCCTCTGTCTCTTTCTTATGAGTACACATGTGATTGTATTTAGAACCCATTCAGATAATCTGGGATACTGTCTTCTTCTTAAGATCTTTAACTTAATCACATCTGCAAAAACCCTTTTTCCATGTAAGGCAACATTTATAGGTTGAGTGATTTATTTAAGTAGTGCAAAGGACCTCTGAATGAGTGATAAATCACAGGTATATATTATATTACAGTGCATACATAAGAAGGTTTCTTACAGAAATTGTGTTTCTGGACACCTTTGTTTATCATCCATGGCTATCCTTTCCAGCCCAAATTTTTTTGTCTGGATCCTCATCATATCAAATTTCATTTGCTAATTTCACCCTGGCTGTATCAGTATTCCAAGTCAGTATCTTTTCCTTCTCAATGTTCCCTGTCCATTTCATAAAGTGGTCTTTCATAAAGTGGTCTTATGTAATGTGGGTGTCACTGAAATAGAGTTGACCTAGCAGAAGTTTGCAGCTAGTGGATTAGCTTGCACATTCAAGTAGATACTTCTAGACAGGACCTATGGATCTAATGTCTACAAATGAAGAGTTTAATGCCTCATATATGAAATAATTTTTAATACACAATTTCATTAAGAGGTAAACAAAACATAATGCAAAATGTACATAAATCACATTATAAGGCACAGAATTCTAGGTACAGCTCGTGACTTTAAAAAAATGAACATCACATGAAACTACTTTTTAACTCTAGAAACTATCTGGTATTTTCCTTGTTTCAGCTGATTTCTTTACTCTATTAACACTCTTAGGAATCAAATGAATATGGTAGCCATGTTTCTTTAACTGGAATGAGCCTTTGAACACCCAGGTTATGTTTCTCAGATGCCTCTTCTCTTCTGCTTTGTTCATGACTGTGATCCCAGTGCTTAGCCAAATGTCAGTCACATAATAGATGCTTAAACGTTACTTGACAAATTAATGAAAATAAAGACTATCTTCTGATTTTAGGGCAATACCCCAAACTGGATGATTTCTGATTAAAGCAAACTGGTAGCATCTAGTAATAATCATAAACAGTGTCTGTGCCTAAATTATTATTGGAAATACCACTTAAAGGTTCTGCACTTTCTTTGAGAACATTCCAAATATTTTTGACATAGTAAGTTTTAAGAATGTTTGTAGTGTATTTTCTACATTCATTATCTAGTCTTGGCTCTATGGAGTGGCCAATACTTATTTAAAATAGTGTCATAGAAGCTGTGGAGCAAACCATTCTTCTCATTCTGACTCAGTGCTTATTTTTTCAATTTTCTCACTGGTTTTTTCACAAATGTGTGTATCTATATGTTTTTGTCTGTTATTGAATGACCACTAGAAATTGACATAAGTAGAAAAGTTCATTTACACAGTCTTACTTAAGATCTGTACCTGAAAACATAGATTACATACATATGTATGCATTAGAAAATATTAATCATATACCCAACATGGAGAAAATGTACTTATTGGAATGACAAACTAGTGGCAAGTGTCATAGAATAATATTTTAAAAATTGTAGCTATGGTAAATAAAAATGTGTTTCAATTACTATAAAGTCAGTTTGCATTTCCTAGCATAAGTCCAGGCTCACTAGTTAGTTAATGGTCTGAAACTTGTAATCATGGCACAAAATTAAATTTAAAAAGTTATGGTAATAAGAAAAGACCAAGAATAGCCAAAGCTATCCTGAACAAAAAGATTAAAACTAGAGAAATCACATTACCTGACTTCAAATTATACTACAGAGCTATATTAAACAAAAAAGCATGATATTGGCATAAAAACAGACACATAGACCAGTGGAAGAGAACAGAGAACCCAGAAACAAATCCACACACTTACAGTAAACTCATTTTTGAGAAGGTATCAAGAACATACACTGAGGAAAAGGCAATCTCTTCAATAAATGGTGCTAGGAAAACTGGATATTGATATGTAGAAGAAGAAAGCTAGCCCATCATCTCTCACCATATACAAAAATCAAATCAAAATGGATTAACGACTTAAATCTAAGACTTCAAACTATGAAACTACTATGAAAACATTGCGGAATTTCTACAAGACATTTGCCTGGGTAAGCATTTCTTGAGTAATACCCCACAAGTACCGGAAACCAAAGCAAAAATGGACCAAGGGATCACATCAAGTTAAAAACTTCTGCACAGCAAAGGATACCAAGTGAAGAGACAACCCACACAATGGGAAAAAGTATTTGCAAACTACCCGTCTCACAAGGGATTAATAACCAGAATACATAAAGAGTTCAAACAGTTCTGTAGGAACAAATGTAATAGCTCAATCACAAATGGGTAAAATATTTGAAAAAAATTACTCAAAAACATACAAGTGGCAAACAGACATATGAAAAGGTACACAACATCATTGATTATCAGAGAAATGCAAATCAAAACTACAATGAAATATTATTTCACCCCAGTTAAAATAGCTTTTATCCCAAAATCAGGCAGTATCATATGTTGGCAAGGATGTACGGAAAAGGGAACTCTTGTACACTGTTGGTGAGAATGTAAATTAGTATAACCCCTATGGAGAATGGTTTGGAAGCTCCTCACAAAACTAAATATTGAGCTACCATATGATCCAGCAATATCACTGGTGGTTATATTCCAAAAGAAAGACATACTGAGGGTGTATGCTGGTTCTATTTCCAGTATATCAAAAAGATAGATGCACTCCTGTGTTGGTTGCAGCACTTTTTACAATAGCTAAGATTTAGAAGCAACCTAAGTGTTCATCAACAGATGAATGGATAAAGAAAATGTGGTGCATATGCACAATGGAATATAATTCAGCCAGTCAAAGAATGAGACTGTCATTTGCAACAACGTGGATGGAACTGAACGTCATTATATTGAGTGAAATATTCAGGCACAGAAAGACAAACATCACATGTTCTCAATTATTTGTGGGATCCAAAAATTAAAATAATTGAACACATGGAGCCAGAGTAGAAGGATGGTTACCAGAGGCTGGGAAGGGTAGTTGAGGGGGTGGTGGGTGGGGAGGTGGCTATGGTTAATGGGTATAAAAAAAATAGAAAGAATGAATAAGATCTAGTATTTGATAGCACAACAGGGCAACTATAGGCAAAATAACTTATTTGCACATTGGAAAATATGTAAAAAAGTGTAACTGGAATATTTATAACACAAAGGATAAATGCTTGAGGGGATGTATACCCCATTTTCTCTGTTGTGATTGTTATGCATTGCATACCTGTGTCAAAATATCTCGTGTACTCCATAAATATATACACCTAGCATGTACCCACAAAGCTTAAAAATGAGAAAAGCTGCAGTAATAGAAATCTAATTATTGCAAACTTGTTCTTTTTTCTTGTGACAATTCCCAGATGCAGTTATACAGATCTCAAACATGTGGGGAGAATGTTAATATCTTTATATGCTGCTTAACTCTTTAGTATATTAATGAGTTAAAAGAATTGGTTTCTTAGGACACATTAATGTAGCCAAATTCAGCAGAGAGAATGATTGCTTGGTAATAGGAAGGACAGTTAATCTCAGTATGTTCTCATCACACAGTTTGTGGAATTTTTACCCACAGAACTAAGGACAAGGCATTTTGCATAGCATAGGTATCCCTGTAGCAGTAGTTCTCTGGCTCAATGCCAGAACTTATTTAACTGATTTCATTTTGTAGAAGTTCCCTAAAATGTGATATGTTCTTTTCCCACTTTATAAAGTATGTT
Source organism: Macaca thibetana thibetana (assembly GCF_024542745.1). NCBI lineage: Eukaryota > Metazoa > Chordata > Mammalia > Primates > Cercopithecidae > Macaca > Macaca thibetana. The sequence goes on along the minus strand of NC_065598.1, from coordinate 89,364,515 downwards.
ATCCTGTCATCTAATCTTTCATTAATGGCTCAGAATCACTGTTTCAGACCTGAAAATGTAGTTTTGGTTAAAATTTAGGTGTTATAATGACCCAGCGATTCTGTAGGACTCCTTTTTTTTTTTTTTTTTTTTTTTTTTGAGGACTCTGATGTGAGTTTTTAGGTACAACAAATGAATGTCTTGAGCAATATGATATGGCTATCTTTATGCACAATTAATGGATTGAATGCTAAAACCAAGAAGTATTTTTTTATTCTCTATAAAATCATCTTCACTGTTTCTATCATTTCTTTTTGACTTGCAGGATTCAGAACACTGTATCTTACTTCTCTATCCTTTACAGCACAGATCATGGACTTCATCAGCTCATGTGTAATTCTCTTACTTGCATTATTTACTATCAGCATGTTAGGAAAATAGCCATTATCATTTCATGAAATTGTTCTTTGATAGAGGGTATAAGGTATATCTCAAGGGTGACAAATTCTTTGTCATTATAACCAGGTGACAGCAGTCCTGCTGATGAAATGCTGTGCTTCAATGTTTTCCAAGCCTTCCATAATATTTGACTTCTAATAGAATTCTAAGCAAAGTAATATTCAAGTGTCTCACTTCTCTGTGAAGATCAGAATGAAAGCCTTGCATTATCCTTACATAATGGATCAACTTTCCCAAGACATTTAATCTGTCATAATATATCACATTATGAAGAGGACCTAGTTTCATAGGATCAATGAGGTAACATCCTGGAAACAGAGATGTGATAAATATATATATATGCCCTGGAGAACTAACCTTGCCTTTTCATAGTGAACTGTGCAAATATCCAAAAAACTGGTTTTCAGTGAGTAAATCTATTCCTTGAAAACTTGCTAAAAATGTTCCACCCTCAAAATCCTGATTTAGTAAGTGTGGGTTTGGATCCAGGATTTTGCATTTTTAATAAATACTCCAGATGATTCTGATAGAGGTGGTCCAGAGACAACATATTGAGAAGCAATGTCTAGCCTGGCAGTTTTCAGCCTTGAATGCACATTAGATCACCTGAGGAGATTAAGAAAATCATGTTTGGTGCCTATCCCAGACCGATGATATAGAATCTATAGGAGTGAGGCACAGGCATTATTATTTTATAAAGCCTTCCAGGTGATTTCATAGTTTAGGTCTGATTGAGAACCATGGGTATAAATATAGATAGTTTCTTTACCTTCTGGTTCTGAAGAACATGAAAGATAATGAAGCAAAAGAAAAATAAAATATTTCTGTCTACCCATACACTGACTTATGCTTTGTTAGCAAGAGGCAAAGTGTGATGATTTTTAAACCTCTGCAATGATTACATTTTCCAAATTTTCTTTCTTGGAGGGTTACAGAAATAAGCTTAAAGGTTTATGTCCCAACTGGTCCTAGTTTATTCAGACTGTTGTGTTGTGCGGCTGCATAATACTTCCCCCTAATCTACTGTAATAACGAGCTTGTTTCCCAGCCCATGCAGCCTTCTTAGCTTTACAGGGCCACTTCTGAACATATACGTTCAGCATCCTAGATGGTAAACCTGTCAGTAGGCAGGAGGACTATACAAAATCTTATACTAGTGGTATTACCTGCTCAGCACTGAATTAACTATGCTGCTGGTTCTTTTTTGACTTTACACTATGGGTTTGTCAACTGAGTTCTTAGCTTATGCCTTGCCGAGTAGTCTTTATTTTATACCCTGTTGCCAAAAACTTGGTTTCTTTATTATCCACTGCATGCCTCAGCCCCTACCTAAATTCTAGATTCAATGTCTTCATACACTGGATACTGAAAACTATTCAAACCCCCAAGACGGAATCCCAAGGATCTTTCATGAGGTATTTTTTTGCTTGTTTTAAACATTTGTTTTGTTGGAAATTAATCTTTACAGAAAACTTGCAAGCATGGTATAAGAAACTCTCATATATCCTTTACCCAGATTCACCAATTATTTATATTATGCTTCTTTCTCTCTCTCCACAGCCACACACACGCGCGCGCGCACACACACACACACACACACACACACACACACACACACACAGACTTGGCCGTTTATATCCATGGTTTCCCCATCTGTGGATTCAACCAGCTGCAGATAAAACAAAAATATTCAAAAAAAGAAAGGATGGTTGCGTTTGTACTGAACGTGTAGACTTTTCCTTCTCATTCTTCCCTAAACAATACAGTATAACAACTATTCACATAACATTTACATAGCATCGTATTAGGTATTATAACTAATCTGGAGATTATTTAAAGTGTATGGGGTGATGCGCATAGGTTATATGCAAATACTATGCCATTTTATTTATTTATTTATTTATTTTGAGATGGAGTCTCGCTCTGTCGCCCAGGCTGGAGTTCAGTGGTGCGATCTCCACTCGCTGCAAGCTCCGCCTCCCGGGTTTACGCCATTCAGCCTCCCGTGTAGCTGGGACTACAGGCATCCGCCACCACGCCCGGCTTATGCCACTTTATATCAGAGACTAGGGCATACATGGATTTTGGTGTCTGAAACCCATGTTCTGTGGATACCGAGGCATGATATGTCAGAAGTGTTCGAACCAGAGGAACTCCATTTTGAGTGAGGGCTAGAAAAATGAGGCCGAGACTTGCTGGACTGCATTCCCAGAACATTAGGCATTCCTCACCTCTAGATGTTTATGAGTAAGGGAAAAAATTAATGATGTTTACTGAAACAGACCCAGACTTGGGAGTGTTCAGATATCCCAAAATCTGGAAAACAAGGACATTCCTAATTTTGCTTTAAAGATAATAATATCGATTCTTGCAAAATATGGTAATTAATTAAAAAATTAATCCTTTATCACCAACCCTTATAGCAGAGCACATCTCACCAAGATCTATTTTTATCCTATATATATACAAGCATTTTACCTAGGGTGGACACCTTTCTCCTCTTACTGTCCGGAACGTCCTACTCTGTCTATGGAGGAGCTGTTCTTTCACCACTTTACTTTCTTAATAAACTTGCTTTTTCTTTGCACTGCTGTCTCGCCCTGAACTCTTTCTTGCTCGAGATTCAAGAACCCTCTCTTGGGGCCTGAATCAGGACGCCTTTTCTGTAGCAAATACACACACACACACACACACAGACATTATATATAACTTCTAAATTTACCCCATATTAGTTCATACTTATACTCCCAATTCTAATTCAGCTCCACAGGGTATATTTTTGTATCCACTGTTTCTATATTTGTAAGTTCCCCAATAGTGAGAAATTTAGCTCCCATCATCCTCAATATATTTATTTATTTTCACAAGCCTGCAATATACAGAAGATAGTTTCAAAATTGCTCACCCAAGCCATTGTAAAAACCTTGCCTGGGTTTCAAGTTGATGTTTTAAGCCTCTAAAAGTGGGATCCTGGGGAACAACACCCCAGCTTGCTCTCTTAGAATCCTTCCTGAGATTGGAGGCTTTGTCTTAAGTGCACTTTTCAAATCCTAACCCCTATCAGTTGTTTATAGACTTGTCTGACTGAAGTTAAAGGTTTGTTTTGTTGAATCTTTGACTATTGCCTATTTTAATAGTACTTTATTTCCCCTAGGATTATATTGCAGATTATTTTTGCTAGGACCTCTCCGTGTTTTCAATAAGACTGTGTTATCCCTGACTCAGTTCACTTCCAGCCAAGCTCTGGTTTAGACCCGTACAGGAAGAATTGCCTGTCCATCCTTATGTGACTAAAAGTTAAATTGTGTGTGTGCATCTCCCTCTCTCTCTCTCTCTGTGTGTGTGTGTGGGGGGGGGGGGGGTGGGTATTTCTGCGTGTAACTGGGATCGTGAGCATTTGTGTAGATTATTTATTGAGAGGTACTTACAAAATTTAGAGTTAGCAACTATTGTCATATCTGTTCATTTTTCTCAGCATTTCAAATATGTAATCTATTCAGGTGATTTTCAGAGAATGAGGCTTTTCTTCCTGGGAAAAAAAATTCTGTTCTTTTGCAGCATCATAAATTGCTTTCTTTTTTTACAGCAAATATATGTAGCCTTCTAATGCTCCATCTCACTTTGAAATGTCAAAGTCATCCTTCTGAAAAGTCACACAGTTAGGTCAAATATATTGCCTAATAAAAATCTTTTCACCTTCTCAATAAGCACTGGGACAAAAATAAGAGGCCCTTATTAGAACCACTCTCACAGGATATGGCCTGGGTCTTCTAATTTAAATATTCAGAGTTTTAATGATTCAAAATCTATTTTAAAAATCAAACATTACTCCTGGGGAAGACACTGAGAAGCGACTACGTAATATTTAAGATTGTAAACTCTAGAGTCAGGCAGAGCTAGGCGTAAGTTACTTAACTTCACTAAAATTCAGTTTCTTCTTCTTTAAAATGTGTATAATAATATGATTTCACTTTCAGGATTGCTGCATCAAAAAATATTTTGTAATAAAACATTTAATGGTGTGTTTAGCACCTAGGAAATAATACATGTTGGCTCTTCTTATGAATATTATTCAGGTCCATAATTATTTTATGTGCTTTCTTAGTTGCTTTTCCTTTCTCCTCAGAACCTTTTCATAGTTCTGCCCCTTGACTTTCATTGAAGAGATATTGTTTGGCGATTTCTATGCTGCACCTTTTTTTGTTGTGTTGCTTGTGCAGAAGATATTGGTTAAAGTTTATTCTTTATTCTAATTTAGCTCAGTGGTGCCCACAGAGATGCGAAGTTTTCTGAGGCATTGTATTTAGGCCCTACTATGCATTTACCTGCTTCTCATAGCTATGGTGATATTAATGAGGTGCAGAAGGTCCAACGATTGCTCCACCCCTAACCAGTGCCAAGCAGATTTGTCCTTAACTCTATTGTTGGCTATCTTCTTTTTGATATTTGCTGCTTCTGCTATTACGAGTTTCCAACAGTGATACACTGTTTTCCCACCTCATAAAGCATGCTATCCTGTCATCTAATATTTTATTAATGGCTCATAATCATTGTTTTAGACCTGAAAATATAGTTTTGGTTACAGTCTAGATGGTGTAATGACCCCAGTAATGCTGTATGACTTATTTTTTTTATTTAAAAAAAGACTGTGATGTGAGCTCTTATTTTAATTTATCTATCCATAGGGAGGTACAACAAATGAATGCCACTATAATTTCCATTTGCTTCTTTACTTGATTCTCTAATATTTCCTTCTTTCTTTACTTTGCATGTAAAAGTCTTAGGCAGATGTTTTATATAAATCAGCAGCCAATAGAATACTATTTATACAGTGTAGTACATTGATTAATCATGTATTAGTTGGTATCTTTGAGTCTCTGGCACTTCTTGCTTTTGTCCATTTGATGATGATTATTCAGAGGCTACTCCTTTGATCTTAAATATGATTTTGTTCTATTTGCATAACTTTAAATATGCGTGCTTATTACAGTAGAGCAAGGCTTACATACAACTCGTCTTTGGAGAACTGAGATCTTACCACCCTTTGAAAACAGAAAAATCTTTCCTATAACATATTTTAAAAATCAGGAGCTATTCTTTCTGGAAATAAACCAGGAAACGACAATATGGCATTTAGGAGTGTGGCCTCTGGAGTCGGACAGAGCCATCCTTGGTAAGACACAGATACCAACTTTTAAAATGTTTCTCCTTTTCCTAAATTTTATCTCTGAAGACATTACCCATGTGGAGCCAAAGACCTCTGAAATCATGTAGAGCCACAATATGTTTACTTTCATTTTCCTGAAAGAGCATTAAAAAATTCTGGAGAAGGGACATCGTATTGCCTACAGGCACTGGATTCTGCACCACTTCAGAGCTGGACTATTTACCTGGGTTTGCACAAGGCATCAGGCATGTGCTTGAGTAATGGATGGGGGGCATGAGAACCTACAGAGGGCATATTCTAAAATAATGTTTTGATGATGATGTGGTGACAAAAATTAATACATATTCCTATGAAAGCAGCATTTATTGAGAGTTGACCAGGTACCAGACATTCATAAGCACTTTTAGGTTTGCAAAAATGTTGAGTTAATATTATTATCCTTATTTTAACAAATAAGGGAACTGAAGCCAAGACGAGTTTGTCCTAATTCAAAAGGGTAGAAAGTTGCAGAGCAGGATTGAAATTTGGCTCTGTCTTCCTCTAAAGCCCATGCTCTTCATCACACCAGCTACTTCCCTCTGCATCTTATGTGAATGTTGCATACTTTGTCCTACACATGGAGAAGAAATCAGACTGAGTCTCACTTGAAGAAGAAAGGTTCCAGATGTCTAGCTGAAACAAAAAAAAAAACACATATTATTCACCAATTAAATAATAAACATCATGGTCAGAATATCAAGTCATGACATTTATCACTAAGTTATACTTGAGGCAGTGGCTTACTTTTCTCCACTCCCCCACAATCTTGGAACTGTGCACCCGAGGGTAAATTTGAGTCTTCACAGCATACAAGTTACCCAGAGTTGCTGCCTCACACTAGTTCAATGTGAAGAAAGAAGGAGAATGCTTACTGATTTAGATTATTTTCCCACGAACATAATTTTAGTCCAATGGCTAAAACCCATCCACCCGGTAACTCACTGTACCCAATGGGAGAGGAGTAAGTGATGGGGCAAGAGGCCTAGAGATATAATCCCTCCTCAGGGAAATTAAAAAATTGTGGAATAATATTCTTCCTAATATCTCTGATATTTTGTGATTTTACCCAATAACTGATGCATTTAAAATGACAAATTGAAGCTATAGTCAATCCGTAGCTTTGTTTGAAAAGAAAAATAATGGCTATGTGAAAAGAGGCCAAATAATTTATTCTTGTTAGAAATATAATACTTTCTGTGGCCCATGCAGACATGGCTTTGGGATCCATTTTCTATTCAAATCAATGAAACTTACATACATGAGTCTCAGCTGTATCTTTTACATGTTGATATTTCACGATTAATCCATTTCCTCAGAGAGTTACAGGAACGCATTCTGCTGTTTTCCCCAAAGCATATATGTTCAGGCCCAAGAAAGCAAACAGGGCAAATAATAGCAAAATAATCATGTGAATATGTATAAAGCTTTTATATTCATCATCACAGAAGCAAAAGGATATATCTGTACAAATGAATGGCAATTGGACTTAATGAGTTTCCATGAATGGCGGTTTATATAAAGTAGAAAAGGAATGGCTATTTTAATCTCATCTGTACAGTTTTTGAAAGGAATTTCATGACTTTGGCACCTGTATCCTAAATCATATGTTGGCACTACAAATCAATAGTAATAATGATAATATTGAATAATAATGCCAACAGTTTCTGTATCAGGCACTATGCCGAGAAGTTTACATATAGTATCTTACTTAATCCTGTCAGTAACCTGGTAATGCATATACTCCTGTTATTCCCACTGTATGTAGAAAACAAAGGGTCAGAGAGTTTAAGTGGCTTCCCTAAGGTTACTAGTTTAAGTGACTTGCTGTAACATCGTTCAAGTCTTTTCTACTTCAAAGCCTGCACTCTGAACCACTATGCTCTAAGTCTTCCTATGTTAAGATACACAATTCTAACGTTTCTGTGCTTTAAAAACCTGGGGAGTTTAGGTATAATTTCTTCTTGTATTTATTTTTCTGAAGCTTTATTCCAATTATCTAGAACTTGCAATGCTAGGCTCTAGCAAAATCGGCAAAATTAGTACCGTTTCTTCCTTCATGTACCTTATAGTCTAGAGCACTGCAATACTCATCTGATTTTGCTTGGACAGTTTTGTTATCCTGGTCTGGTTTTAGGCTATGGGGATGAAGAGGCTTTGTAAAATACTATAAACAAACTAATTTTTAAGCGATATATTTTCCCTATTGTTTGCCCAAATTTATATAAATTAGCCAGATTTTGTGACTTGAAAGCAAGTGATTCTTCACAGAAACATCATACCTAGGTGATGTCACAGGTGGGAGTTGGATGGATAATGCAGAGAGAAAAATGTCTGCCGATTCTGGTTTAGCAATGGACCTAGGAGCACAGTGTGTGGTGACTTGGTGGTGAGTTTCGCCAGGGGTACAGCGAAATGACGGCCATCATCCCCAAGAATTTCCTTAGGAGCAGGCTGGCAGCAGTCACACAGTCATGGCACTCCTCAGTGCTGTCTTGGCAAAACATCTGGGACAGTCTCAATCACTGAAGAGAGTGGTGGACCAAGGGAGATTTTGGCCATTGGGTGCAGGATTTCAGTCTCAGAAGTGCGGAGGGCAAAGGCAACATAATAGATAGATAAGGAGGTCATGTATTAACATAGCCCAACTTTCATTTAAGTGGACTGTAGCTTCCATTTTACCTTTGTACTTTACTGTGTCAAAATTACACTGATATTTCTGCTTTCTACCCTCTGCTTTTGCTTATTATAAACATTATCTTATGGCTGGTACTACTGATCTTCTTTTCAACACTGTAATTTCAAAATGAGATCTAAAATTTTAATTTTGGATGATACTTGGAGAGTAATGTAGGCTCAAGTGATTGTCTGTTACTGCATAGACTTTAAGATTAAATAATTTAATCTTTTGGTAGATATTAATAGATCTGTTACCATGGAACATTTATTCCTTTAATTTCCTGTAAATTTAATTTTTATGATGTTTGCTTCTCCAGGATTATATAATCCTTCTTTGTTATTGAAAAGAATCAAGTTATGCAAATGATTATATCCAAAGAGACAAGTAGCAATTAACTGTGAGAGACAGGATGTTACTGTAAGACTTGTATTCATATGGAATGGAATTTGACTTTTTCTTAAAATAAAATTTAGTAGGAAAATTCAGTTGGTACAGATTTTAAAGGCAAGCGGTTCATAGAGAAAAGTTTGTACTGTTGCCATAATAGTTTTGCATTTTAATATTTATAGTTTTCGTTTAGTATGCTTTTAGCTACTGCCTTATAAAATTTGACTGCTTCAGCAAGTAAGAAATGTGTACAGAAAAAATCTTATTCAGGTTTAAATAACTTTAATCTCACTACTCGGTCTCATTATTAAGAAAACTGGGCAATAATAACCATTTTAAAGATTTTTAAAAACCTCACTGTGGTTCAATTTTATTTATAGATATTCAAAATTAAAACTAGTTTTTATTATGATTTTTCAACATGTATTAAGTGGGAATTTCCCTTAGGCCTACTTTTTGGTAGTAAATTGGGCATAGAGGAAAGAGCGTTTATGGCTTTAAGTGGTAATTCTCCATTAACTGTATTTCTTTGATCCTGTCGCCGTTCACAAAAGTCCACCAAGACTTTAAAGTGGTGTAGCATACTGCTTAAAAGTACAGATTACTATTTTAGAAGCTGACAAACCTGGGTTCAAATCTTGATACTTCCACTTATTAATTACGTGGCCTTGGGCAATGTTCTTAATTTTGGGGGTCTCAATGTCCCCATTTCCATAGAGGTTTTAATAGTAGAACCTTCTTTATGGAAATTAACTGAGTTAATCCAGGTTTAACACAGTGTCAGGCACATGGTAAGTACTCCTTGTGATAACTGCTATTATTATTATGACCTACCTTACTGAATAGTGTGTATTCTGGAGAACTGATCCTAAAAAGGCACATTCTAGGAGCTTTCCTTGGTGAAAAGAAGAGATTGGATGAAGAGCCAAAGTTTGCATTCAGACTGAATTTCTTAATTGATCTATTTGCTTACAATCAGACAGTTATTTCTCAGATTTGCAATGGAGGGAAAGAGAAAGGAAAAGGCATGATAAATGCATCTGTCATCCCAAGTATCAAGTCACTTGTAACAAGTCACCCCAAGAAAAGCAAGGTGACTGTGTATGTTTATGTTGATTAGGACAAGCACATCATACAGCATGGATGAGCATACTTGAACTGGCATTTAAGTTCTCATTGGGTCTTGGTAGTTTAACAGAAAGGAATTGCAGAGGTAGACACATATGTTGCTAACTTGTCCTAGAGGCCTTATTTAAAACTGAGAGCTCTCAGATTTTTACGGACACATAGACTGGAAGGAACCAGTTAAGAAAATTCAACCTTACTTATTAGCCTGGGATCCGTGGGTTTGGATTCTATTTTGAAACATCAGAAAGAAATAGATTTGAGGACCAAGTGATTTAAAAGGCAGCATCAACAATTTCAAACTGCCAGTACCACTGCCACCACCAACACAGTCAATGCCTAGTTATGCATACTGAATTCTAGTAAACACCACAGATCTTGGGGACAGAGCAAATAATGGGGCAGAGGCAGAGGCATGATCACTGTAGGGGCCAGCAAAAGACTTTTGAATGAAGTACATCAGGAGAAAAGCCACTGTATGTTCTTTTCTTTCTTACTCCTCATATTCATACCTTGCTACCTGGATTCTAGGCCTGGCTCTGCCACTAACTAACTCTGTGCCCATGGGCAAGTCCCTCATGACCCTGCTCTCTTGGTTTCCTCTTCTATAAACTGAGAGAGTCAGATCTCTAAGGTACTTTCTAATCCTGACAGCTTATGATTTCTGGATTAAGAAGCAAAAAAGGAACATGAGTCCAGAAAACAAGAGTGAGTCCAGAAAGCAAGAGTGAGTAGGTGACTATGAGAGCATGAATAGCTCTCTGAGTTAGTTTCCAGAGGAACGATGGTGGGCGACTCTTCTTCTCCCAAGAGGGTTATACCCACTTGCCAACTCTGATCAGTAGTGGTAATGGTAGTAGCGGTAGCCATGGTTGTGTGTGTGTGTGTGTGTGTGTGTGTGTCAAGAGAAAAAGATACAGAGATAGTCAGAGAGACAGAAACAAATGAGTGAACGGAATGAGAATACAAGAGAAGAGAGAGAGAGAGAGCATGTAAGTGCGCATATTAGAGGGAAAGTGGGGCTGGGGAAATTCAGGCTCAGGATCTTTTGAAGTGTTTCCACTTGTACTTATATTCCATCAGGTCCCTGTAGCTGTGCTAACTTTAGAATTATACACAAATTTAATTAGACTTTTCCCAAATTATTAATAAATTATTCAAATCAAACCAGATCGTCAAGCCTAGTGAACTTCCCCAGACAACTGCAACTGCAAAAAGCATCCTCCAGCCTGATCAAAGAGAAATAACAGAAGTACTCCTGACTTCTGACCTTCATCCACAAACAGACCTAGCTATGTGCCTTTTAACAAGACCAACTTATTAATAGAGAAACTGTTAATAACACTGGATCATAGCTGAGAGACCATCTGTACCTCTTATACTGAGGCAACTGAGAATGACTGGATTTGGAGGGCCTGTATCCTTTTTATACAGGTCAGAATGAGGACCTGAGGGAGTTCAATATTTGAGACTGCTCTTCCTCTTAGTATTTACTTAAGATTACCTTTTGTGTCTCTCAAGTCAGCCGTCTTAAAGTCACATGCTCTTTCAGAGTATTTGTTTTCAGAGCTGTGGACTGGACTCTCATAAATTGTGACATGGCTATAAGAGATGGTATGTTTATTTGCAGGAATGTCTTAGAATAGTCATCACAATAGGAGATAATTACTAGAGACATCCCAGTGAATTGCTGCTTACTGTATTAATTTATTCACAAGGGTAATTACAGTAAGATTATATTATGCTTTAGGTGACTCCAACTTTCTTTGCTATCAGGTCTCAGAAGCCTATAATATCAAACTCACCTTCATTCTATGTTGGGAAGTACTTTAGTATACTGGCTATATACAGTACTTGAAGTGTTTAAGCCTTGGAATCATACAGACTTGGGTTCAAATATATCTTAGCCACTAAATCTATAGCCTGTTATCTGTAAAATATGATAGTAATAGTATCAATCTCACTGGCATTAAGATGTAAGAATTCAATTCAATAACATGATATTCATAAAGTGCTTAACAATGTTTTAGTCATAATAACAATAAATCTTAGCTTTTGTTATTGATGCCTTAAATTACCTGTAGTAAAACTATGATTTCAAAAATATGTTGGAAGGTTTTAAACCAAAAACATAAGGTTGTTGAATATAAAATGGCAGCTCCTTCAAATGAGCTTTTAAAATATTTTATTTTCTAAATGCACAACCTCACTAATGATTAGAGAAATGCAACTCAAAAACACAGTGATGTACCATCTCACACAAGTCAGAAAGACTATTATAAAAAATTCACAAAATAACAGATGCTGGCGAGATTGTGGAGAAAAGGGGATGCTTGTGCGCTGCTTGTGGGAATGTGAATGAGTTAAGCCACTGTGGAAAGCAGTTTGGCGATTTCTCAAAGAACTTAAAAAAGAATTATGATTCGACCCAACAATCCCATTATTGGGTGTATACCCAAAGGAATATAAATCATTCTACCCTAAAGACACATGCATGCAAATGTTCATTACAGCACTATTCATAATAGCAAAGATGTGGAATCAACCTAAATGCCCATCAGTGGTGGACTGAATGAAAAAAAAAAAATGTGGTACACATACACCATTGCATACTACATAGCCAGAAAAAAAGAATAAGATCATGTTCTTTGCTGCAACATAGACAGGTCTGGAGGCCATTATCCTAAACAAACTAATGCAGGAATAGAAAAACAAATACCACGTGTTCTCACTTGTAAGTGGAAGCTAATCATTGAGTACATATGGACACAAGGAAGGGAAAAACAGAAACCAAGGCCTACTTGAGGATGGAGGGTGGGAGGAAGGTTAGGATCAAAATACTACCTATTGAGTACTATGCCTATAAGCTAGGTGATAAAATTATCTGTATACCAGGCCCCTGTGACTCACAATTTACCTATATAACAAACTTGCACGTGTACCCCTGACCCTAAAAGTTAAAAAATAAATACTTTACTTTATTGTTTACAAACTTTTGCTTTTTAAATTAAGATTTTAATTTTCAGATAATTGGAGATTTACATCCACTGGTAAAAAACAATCCAGAGAGATCCTGTGTTAGCCTATACCTGGTACCCTTCAGTGGCGAAATCCTATTAAACCATATTACAATATCCTAACCAATATACGGACATGATGCCATTCACAAGATACAATTACTCAGATTTTTCAGTTTTATTTCTACTTATTTGTGTATATATGCATACTTGATCCAATGCAACTTATCATATCTTTAGGTTTATGCACCTATAACCATAGTCAAGATATGGAACACTTTCATTCCCATAAGGATCCCTCATGTTGGCCTTTTATAGCCTTGCCAATATCCCTATATATTCTATGTCCTTAACCTCTGACAACCAAAAATCTGTTCACCATTTCTATAATTTCGTCAATTTGAAAATTCTATGCAAATTAAATCACACAGTAGGGTAACCTTTCAGCATTGGATTTTACGCTTAGCACAATTCCCTAAAGATCATCCAATTGTTGAATGTATCAAATTTGTTCTTTTGTGTTGCTCAGTGGTATTTCATGATATAGATATACAACAATTGTTTAACCATTCCCCATTTGAAGGACACCTGAGCTGTTCTAGTTTTTGCCTATTATAAATAATTAATTTGCCTATTATTTAATTGATTAAATAATTTGCCCATTATAAATAAGTTGCTTGAACTTTTTTTTTTTTTTTTTTTTTTTGAGACAGAGTTTCAGTCTTGTTGCACAGACTGGAGTGCAATGCCATGATCTCGGCTCACCATAACCTCCACCTCCCGGTTTCAAGCTGTTCTCCTGCCTCAGCCTCCCGAGTAGCTGGGATTACAGGTGAGTGCTACCATGCCCGGCTAATTTTGTATTTTTAGTGGAGATGGGGTTTTGACATGTTGGTCAGGCTGGTCTCGAACTCCAGACCTCAGGTGATCTGCCCACCTTGGCCTCCCAAAGTCCTAGGATTATAGGTGTGAGCCTCCACACCCAGCCACATATGTAGTTTTATAAGAAATTGCCAAATTATTTTCCAGAGTGGCTGTACCATGTTACTTCCCCACCAACAATGTATCACTGAACCAGTATACCTGCATGCTAGTTAGCATTTGTTGTTTTCATTATTTTTAATTTTAGCTATTCTGATAGATGTTCAATGATTTCTCATTGTGGTTTTAATTTGCATTTCCCTAATGGCTATTGATGTTGAACGTCTTGTTCTGTGTTTATTTGCCATCTGTATATCTTCTTTGGTGAACTCTCTATGCATATCTTTAGCCCATTTTCAAATTACATTGCTTTCTTGTTGAATTTTTAAAATTCTTTATATATTCTAGATACAAATCCTGTTGTTGGATATGTAAATGTTTCTCCCACTCTGTACAGTGTCTTTGCATTCTATAAAGAGGATCTTTCACAGAGCGAGAGTTTTAAGTTAAAGTCCAATTTATAATTATTTTATGAATATTGTTTTTGTTTATGGTGTCAACATAAGAACTCTTTGCCTAATTGTAAGTAATGACAGTTTATCCTATTTATTTCCTAAATGTTTTATAGTTTTATGCTTTACATTTAAGCTCGTGATCTATTTTAAGTTAATTTGTTCATTTCTGTATAAGATATGAGGTTTAGGGGAATCTTCTTCTGCTCCTTCTTCTCCCTTCTCCTTCCTCCTCCTTGTTCCTCCTATTACTCCGCAATGATTCTCCTCTCTCCTACTCCATTCACCTTCTCCTCTCTATTTACGCCTTCACCTGCCTCTTCCTTCCTCCTCCTCTTTCTTCTTTCTTCTTTTTCTTGTCCAATTACTCCAGAAACATTTGTTGAAAAGGCTGTATCTTTCCTCCATTAAATTTCTTTTGTCTCTTTTTCAAAACTCAGTTCGGCATATTTGTGTGGGTCTATTTCTGGGTCCTCTATTCGATTCAGTCGATCTATGTGTCAATTTCTCTGCCAATATCACACTGCTTTTAATATTACTGATATATAATAGGCCTTAATATCCCACTTGATTCTTCTTTTTTAATATTGTTATAGCTATTCTAGGGCCTGTGAATTTTTATATACATTTAAGAAAAACCTTGTTTATATCTCCAAAATCCTTGCTGGGATTTGGAAAGGGATTACATTAAAATCTTATCGGTCAATTTTGGGGGAATTGACAATGGTGTTGAGCCTTCCAATCGATGAATATAGTAAGCCTCTTTATTTCTTTAGATATTCAAATTATTTCATCAGCATTTTGCAATTTGTAGCATACAGATCATATGCAGTTTCTTAAGTTTATACCTAAGTATGCTATTTTATTTGGATTGATTACAAAGGGTGTTATATTTTAATTTTAGTTTTAATATGTTTATGTTAGTACATAGTTCTTCAAATGAGTTTTTTCGTGCATCAATATTTTATACTGTGATATATAGCTGAACTCACTTTTTGGTTTTCAGAAGGGGTGTGTGCGTGTGTGTGCATATGTGTGTGTTTAGATTCCTTAAGATTTTCTTGTCATCATCAAATAGGGAAAGGTTTATTTAATCCTTTCCAATTTCTATATTTTTTGATGACATAGGGTCTCTCGCTATGTTGCCCAGGCTGGGCATGAGCTCCTGGGCTTAAGGGATCCTCCTGCCCTAGTCTCACAAGTAGTTGGGATTACATGCTCATGCCACCATGTTCAGTTCTGATCTGTGTACCTGTTATTTCACTTTCTTACTTTATTTCAAGGACAAAACTTTCAATAGTCTGATGAGTAAGAAGGACATCCTTGTCTTGATTCTGATCTCAGAGGAAAAGCAGCCGGTATTTAACTATTAAGTATGATGTTGTTGCCTATAGGGATTTGGTAAATACTCTTTATCAGGTTGAGGAAGTTCCCCTCTATTCCTAGTTTGATGAGGACTTTTTATCATGAAAGGGTAATGGATTTTGATAAAAGTATTTTTTCTGAATCTATTGAAATGATCATGTAGTTTTCGCTTTATATTCTATTGATATGATGCATTACATTAATTGATTTTCTGAAGTTGACCTATCCTTGCAAAACTGGAATAAATGGCACTTGGTTATGGTGTATCATCATTTTTATATGATGCAGCATTCAGTTTGCTAGTATTTTGTTGAAGGAATTTTACATCTAAGTTCATGAGAAATATTGCTCTTTAGTTTTCTTCTCCTGTGCCATCTTTGTGCGGTTTTGGTATCAGGGTAACACTGGTCTTGTAGAAAGAGTTGAGAAGTGTTCCTGTCTCATCTGTTTCCTTGAAGAGACTTTGTACAATTGGTGTCAATGTTTATTTAAATGTTTAGTAGAATTCTTCAGTGAAGCTATCTGGGCCTTGAGATTTCTTTTTGGAGGATCTTCTAATTATGAGTTTAATTTTTTTAAGGTATAGGACTATTCAGATTGTCTATTTCATCTTAATCACCTTTGGGTAGTTTGTGGTTTTCAAAGAATTTGTCCTTCCATTTTGTTTATTAATTTTTTAATTTTTTCAATTATAAAACTAATATATATAGCTCATATAATAGTCATAGATTGGATTTGAATGTGTTAAATATCAATGTGACAACCTTTAATAGTATCATGCATCTATTCACTTGCTAGCTCTAGGTTTTCATTTATGGACCTGGTACAAGGAAGAGAAACCATCTGGTGGAATACAGGACTAGGTTAAACCTTTTATTTCTTATTGAATTTTACAGTTGATAACCATACTTCATTGGATATGGGAAGGAGAAAATATCCAACATTTACAAAGGAGCTTTAAAGACAGGTTCACATGAGAAGCCCCAAAGAGTCTTTATTATCCCAGTTTAGAATCCCAATTCTATCACTTACTCTGTGTGACTCTGGGTAAATTACTTAACCTCTCTCAGCCTCTTTTTCCTCCTCTGTAAAATAGGAATGATAATAGTGCCTATCTTATAATGTTGTGAGGAGTAAATTAATCAGACATATAGATTCTCTCGATATATAGTGTATACGTATGTTAATAGTCACTTTAAGTGAGTATGCCTGAATAATAACACTAAAATGGCTTGCTTTTTTACTTAAAATTCTCCCCTACCACATTATAACAGGAATAACTATGGCGTCTGCCTTACAGTCCCAATGTCTTGTGAGTAAACAAATCAACATAATCTTCAAGGAATGAAGGTATGCTGAAGGCTACCCATATTCTCTTGGCCATAATTTTTTCTTTCTTTAGTAATTCTTATTTCAAAGTCTACCCTTTTCAGGATTTTTTTCTGGAATGAATTCCCATCATTCTCAGGCCATCTGCAGAATCCATAATCCTCTCTCTTTTTATGTATCTGGTAGTCATTTTTTGAGCATGTATTACATATGAGACATGTTTTCCCTCAAAGATTCTTTACCTCCTCAAATTCAGTAACCTTCCCCTCTATTCTACTTTGGCTGATGACTATCTGTAAAGTCTTTACATTTCAATATCTGGTAGGTATCTAGGGACCCAGGCATACCACTGTGACAATGAGCAGAATGGCAGAAGTGCAATGATCCCTCTCTCAGCAGAATGGAGACCAAATTCTCTAAGGTTTCAAGGGTTCCTGCTACTAAGAATAGTTCTTAGATCACAAATGTTTTTCTTTCTCACTCAAATATTGTTAAACCTTTATTGTGAGTCGGGACATATGCTTGGTATTGGGGATACTAAGAGGTAAATGACAATAGTCTTAACCTCAAATCATCTTTCAGTATGGCTTTCCTCAATACCTTGATGCTACCTGTGTTTCTCCATTTGTACAGTGATTAAAATGGAAATAAAATATTGACATAATTCTAAATTGATTAATTCTATGAGATGAGAAGAACAGATGTGTTTTAGACAAAAATAGCTGGGTGGTATAATTGATATTCTTTTAATTTTTATAGGTATAATTCTTCATTGTTCATATATCTAAGAAGTAGTGTGGTACAATGAAAAGTCCCTGAGGTTTACAGTTAGATAGACTTGGGTTTGAATGATTCTTTGGTACTTGCTGGATCTGTAATATTGGGTCAGAAACCTCTATGAACTTTATTTTTTAAACTCCAAAATGTGAATGATATCTGTCTCTAGGGCACTTTTGAAGGGTAAATGAGATGATACATATAAAGTGCTTGGGACATAATAAAGACTCAATATTTGTTAGTCCCTAAATCCAAAGTTCACCAAGCTTATTACCACTCTCTCCAAGCAGTTCAGTTCTATAACAAGATTATTTTCTTAAAGCCTAAAATGCTTCAGTAAAATATCACAGGCCTGGGTTGATCTTTGCAGCAAACCACCATGGCAAATGTTTACCTATGTAGCAAACTTGCATATCCTGCACATGTACCCCAGAACTTAAAATAAAAGTTGAAGAAAAAAAAAATAACAGGTCTAGGAAAAAAATAACTTAAAAATAGCAAGCCTTAAAAATGGAAAACATCAACCTTTCTGTGAGAAAGCAAAACCTTTTTGCAAGCACAAATCCGGGCAGGGGTGGTACACGCCCCACCCTCACATGTCATCGTTAAGTGACTGAATGTGCGATAACTGTGCCAGGAAGTTCCACTGTGTGCTTGCGGCTCAGGGAGAGAAGGCTGTCAATAAGAACTCATTGATGGCTATTTACTTTGGCTTAAGAAAAGATGTCACCTGTGTAAACATATTCAGTATACTTTCCCCCAACTATATATGTCCATTTCAAAGATGGAAGGCAGCACGCTTGTCAGTCTTGACAGTTTATAAGCCTCAGAAGAGAAAAGTGAAGCTATTTAGCTGACAGTTTTATGAAAACACATTTTGAAACCTTCAACTCTCAGGCTTTAACATCTGTATTGTCTGCTCAGTTGAAATAGATTCACAAATGAAAAGATGACACCTTGTGAGATGGTAGCCCATCTAGAGGCTCAGTCAATCAGGGCAGGCTGGTGGCCATGGCCTGGTGGGACAGAGGCCTAGCTTGTATTGTATCTGGCTTCTACTGCCCCATTTGTCACCTTTTCCTCCTCCTCTCAGTCACCTATGTTTCTGGTGCACTCTCCTCACCCATTCAAATGTATTTTCAGGAGAGAATAAATGCCAGTTATTTAGATCTTTGTGTCAACTTAAATGAAGTTGTTTATGCCTTCTAGGAGTATTTTTAAATTAAGTCTTACATCTACATTCATATATTTATTCAATATTGAATAACAGAATTGCATCAGGCACTCTGCTAGGAGTTGGGAATATGGAAACAGTTTCTGCCATTATGGAGTTCATCGTTCAAAGGGGAAAACAGACAGACAGAC
Organism: Macaca thibetana thibetana; assembly: GCF_024542745.1. Lineage (NCBI taxonomy): Eukaryota > Metazoa > Chordata > Mammalia > Primates > Cercopithecidae > Macaca > Macaca thibetana. The sequence continues at coordinate 89,345,396 of NC_065598.1, read as the reverse complement.
ATGAACCTTACAAAATATACATCCTGTGGTTTCAATGTATCTCCCAAAGTTCATGTGTTGGAAATTTAATCCCCAATGTAATGACATTGAGCAGTGGGACATTTAACAGATGATTAGGTAATGAGGACTTTGCCCTCATAAATGGATTGATTGTCCTATTGCGAAAGGGGGTTGGTTATCATTGAAGTAGGTTTCTAATAAAGGATGAGACTGCCCTCCCCAACCCTATTCTCATACGTGCACCTTTAACTTTGTGGCTTCCAACAAGGGATGATGAATCAAGAAGGCCCTTGCTAGATTCAGGTCCCTCAACCTTAAACTTCCCAGCATCCAAGACTGTATGAAATAAATTTCTGTTCTTTATGATTACTCAATTTCAGGTTTTCTGATATAGAGGCACAAAATGAAATAAAACAATACATAATAATATACTTTGATAAATTCAATGAAGAAAAACACACAAACTACTATGAGAGAATTCAATAGAATGAACATTATGTTATGTGAAAGAAGCAAGATGGAGAAAGACAGATACTGTATGATCTCGCTTATATGTGGAATCTAAACAAGTCAAACTCATAGCAGCAGAGAATAGAATGATGTTCACCAGGGGATGAGGAGAGGAGGAAATGAGATGTTGGCCAAAGGGGTAGAAGCTTGAAAAAAAAAAAAACCCAAAAAACGATTATTTTAGGTTCCGGGGTACATGTGGAGGTTTGCTGTATAGATAAACTCATGTCATTGGGCTGTGTTGCACAGATTAAGTTATCACCCAGGTGCTAAGCCAAATATAAATAGTTATTTCTTATGATCCTCTTCCTCTTCCCACCCTCCACTCTCAAGTAGGCCCCAATGTCTGTTTTCCCCTTCTTTGTGTCCTTGAGTTCTCATCATTTCACTTATAAGTTTCCACTTATAAGTGAGAACATGTGGTATTTGGTTTTCTGTTCCTGTGTTAGTTTGCTAAGGATAATGGCCTCCAGCTCCATCCATGTTCCCACACAATTCATGTTCTTGTTCTTTTTGCATGCCTGCACAGTATTCCAATCTGTCATTAATGGGCATTTAGGTGGATTTCACATCTTTGCTATTGTGAAGAGTGCTGCAATGAACATTTGTGTGCATGGGGTTTTATGGTAGAATGGTTTCTATTCCTATTCTTGATCTATATTAATATGCTTCTTGGCTATGTGTATGACTTATTTTGAGACGTGACTGTTTATGCCCTTTTCTTTTTTAAATAAATTTGTTTAAGTTCATTATACATGCTAGATCTTAGACCTTTGTCGGACATATTGTTTGCAAATATTTTCTCCCATTCCAAAGGTTGTCTGTTTACTCTGTTGATACTTTCTTTTGTTGTGCAGAAGTTCTTTAGTATAATTAGATGCCATTTGTCATTTTTGCTTTCGTTGCAATTGTTTTTGACATTTTTGTCATGAAATCTTTGCCCATTCCTATGTCCAGAATGGTATTGCCTATATTATCTTCCAGGATTTTTATAGTTTGGGGATTTACATTTCAGTCTTTAATCTATCTTTAGTTGATTTTCATATATGATGTAAGAAAGGGGTCCAGTTTCAATATTCTGCATTTGGCTAACCAGTTATCCGAGCTCCATTTATTGAATAGGGAGTCCTTCCCCGTTGTTCATTTTTGTCAGCTTTGTTGATTATCAGATGACTGTAGGTGTGCAGGCTTATTTCTGGGCTGTTTTGTTTCACTCGTCTATGTGTCTGTTTTTGTACAAGTACCATGCTGTTTGGGTTACGGAAGCTGTGTAATATAGTTTGAAATTGGGTAACGTGAAGTCTTGAGCTTTGTTCTTTTTGCTTAAGATTGTCTTAGCTATTCAGGCTCTTTTTTGGTTCCATATGAATTTTAAAATATTTTTTCTAGTTCTGTGAAGAATGCCATTTGTAGTTTGATAGAAATAACATTGAATCTGTAAATTGTTTGGGACAGTATGGCCATTTGAATAATATTGATTCTTCCTATCCATGAGCATGGAATTTCTTTTTCATTTATTTGCGTCATGTCTAATTTATTTGAGCAGTGTTTTGTAATTCTCATTTTAGAGCTCTTTTACCTCCCTGGATAGCTGTATTTCTAAGTATTTTATTCATTTTGTGGCAATTGTGAGTGGGACTGCATTCCTGATTTTGCTTTCAGCTTGGTTGTTGTTATTGTATAGAAATGTTAGTGATTTCTGTATGTTGACTTTGTATCCTAACATTTTGCTGAAGTTTATCAGCTGAAGGAGCATTTTTACTAAGACTATGGGGTTTTCTAGATATAGAATTAAGTTATCTGCAAACAGGGATAGTCTGACCTCCTCTCTTCACATTCGGATGCATTTTATTTCTCTCTCTTGCCTGATTCCTCTCGCTAAGACTTCCAATGCTATGTCAAATAGAAGTGTTAAGAGAGGGCATCCTTTTCTTGTGATTCTTTTCAAGGGTAATAATTCCAGCTTTTGTCCATTCGGTATGATGTTGGCTATGGGTTTGTGATAGATGGCTCTTATGGTTTTGAGGAATGTTCCTTCAGCACCTAGTTTTTTGAGAGTTTTTAACATGAAAGGATGTTGAATTGTGTTGAAATCATGATGTTCTGCATCTATTGAGATAATCATGTGGTTTCTGTCTTTAGTTTTGTTTATGTGATGAATCACATTCATTGATTTGTGCATGATGAACCAATCTTGCATCCTAGGAATGAAGCCTATTTGATTTTGGTGGATTAGCTTTTTGATGTGCTGCTGGGTTCAGTTTACAATAATTTTGTTGAGGATTTTTGCACCAATGTTCATCAAGCATGTAGGCCTGGAGGTTTTCATTGTTATTGTTGTATCTTGGCTAAGTTTTGGTATCAGGATGATGCTGGCCTCATAGAATGAGTTGGGGAGAAGTCCCTACTCCTAATTTTTTTTTGAATAGTTTTAGTAAGAATGGTATCAGCTCTTCTTTGTACATCTGGTTGAATTCTGCTGTGAATCCATTTGGTCCTGGGCTTTATTTATTTATTTATTTAGGTTGGTAGGTTATTTATTACTGATTCAATTTTGGAGCTCATTTTGTTCTGTTCAAGGATTCAATTTCTTCCTGCTTCAGTCTTTGAGGATATACATGTCCAGGAATTTGTCTATCCTAAGTTTTCTAGTTTGCTTGTATAGAGGTGTTCATGGTAGTTTCTGATGTTTGCTTTTATTTTTTAATTAATTTTTATTTTTATTTTAAGTTCTGAGGTACATGTGCAGGATGTACATGTTATATAGGTAAATATGTGTCATTGTGGTTTGTTGCACCTATCAATCTGCCACCTAGCTAGTAAGCCCAGCATGCATTAGCTATTTTTCCTAATGCTCTCCCTCCTCCCACCCCACCCCCAAGAGGCCCCAGTGTGAGTTGTTTCCCTTCCTGTGTCCATGTGACCTCATTGTTCAGCTCCCACTGATAAGCAAGAATATGTGGTGTTTGGTTTTCTGTTTCTGTGTTAGTTTACTAAGGATAATGTTTTCCAGCTCCATCCATGTCCCTGCAAAGGACATGATCTCGTTCCTTTTTATGGCTGCATAGTATTCCATGGTGTATATGTACCATGTTTTCTTTACCCAGTCTATCATTGATGGGCATTTGGGTTGATTCCAAGTCTTTGCTATTGTAAATAGTGCTATAATGAATGTATGTGTGCATGTATCTTTATAATAGAATGATTTATATTTCTTTGGGTATATACCCAGTAATAGGATTGTTGGGTCAAGTGGTATTTCTGACTCTAGATCTTTGAGAAATCACTGCACTGTCTTCTACAATGGTTGAACTAATTATATTTCTGCCAACAGTGTAAAGTGTTCATATTTATCTGCAACCTCACAAGCATCTGTTGTTTCTTGACTTTTTAATAATCACCATTCTGACTGGCATGCAATAGTATCTTATTGTGGTTTTGATTTGCATTTATCTAATGATCAGTGATGTTGAGCTTTTTTTTTCATACATTTGTTGGCTGTGTGAATGTCTTCTTTTGAAAATTGTCGTGTCGTTGTCTTTTTTCTTATAAATTTGTTTAAGTTCCTTGTAGATTCTGGATATTAGACCTTTATCAGATGGGTAGATTGCAAACATTTTCTCCCATTCTGTAGGTTGCCTGTTCACTCTGATGATAGTTTATTTTGCTGTGCAGAAGCTCTTTAGTTTAACTAGATCCCATTTGTCAATTTTTACTTTTGTTGCAATTGCTTTTGACAATTTCATTATGAAATCTTTGCTCATGCCTATGTCCTGAATGGTATTACTTAGATTTTCTTCTAGGGTTTTTATAGTTTGGAATTTTATATTTGGGTTTTTAATCCATCTTGAGTTTATTTTTGTATAAGGTGTAAGGAAGGGGTCCAGTTTCAATTTTCTGCCTATTTCTAGCCAGTTCTCCCAGCACCACATTTTTAAAATAGAGAATGCTTTCCCCATTGCTTGTTTTTGTCAGGTTTGTTGAAGATTGGATGGTTGTAGATGTGCAGTCTTATTTCTGAGGTCTCTATTCTGTTCCATTGGTTTATGTATCAGTATTTATACCAGTACCATGCTGTTTTGGTTACCGTAGCCTTGTAGTATAGTTCGAAATTGGATAGCATGATGCCGCCAGCTTTTCTCTTTTTGCTTAGAATTGTGTTGGGTATACAAGCTTTTATTTTATTAT